>NW_015115068.1:0-10814 GCF_001443285.1 Poecilia latipinna
GTTTGAGCAGAAACTGAATAGCTTCTCCAGCAGGAAGTTCTGTTCCGGTTCTGCTGGTCTGGACCCAGCTGGTTCTGTTCAGAACAGAACCAGAGAAGGTCCAGATCATCAGGGCTGCAGCTAACCATTCAAATAAACATTATTAATATGATCAATCCATTGATTGATACTCATTGATCCTTTTTAAATAAGAAAATCAACATCATTCCTTTAGTGAATGTTTGAACATGAGAAAATCTGATTATTGTTATTGATTACCTGATCAATAATTAGATGTTGAAGGTGATTATTGGGAGAATTTTTCTGGTTCTGGTAAAACAGATTCATAGACTAAACATTTTTTATATTAAATGTAAAATGTTTACCTTGTTGTCCAGTTTTGGCTTCATTACTGCTAATTTATCTATATAATCCAGTTAACGATTAATCGATTATTCAAATAATCAATTAATCGTTTCATCAGCTGCTCCACACAGACCACCAGTCAGCTGCTGGTTTAACTGGTTTAAGATAACCCCCCAGTCCTGGCACTGGTTAAAACGATTAAACACTTATCACGACATATTGATCAGTTCAGATGATGATCGATGATCAGTTCTTGGAGTTTTCTTTGCAACTTTGTGATTTTGTTTTTCAGGTGAAACACCTGCTGAATTAAACGGATTGATTGGCCGGACTGCTGATATGAAGTCTGTTCTGATACATTTTCATTCACATTGTTGTGATTTGACACCCAAACAATATTTCATGTTTATATGAACCAAAATAAAACTCCACCGTTTTATCTCTGGCAGGAACTGAAACAATCAAAGTAAAAAGTTTCTTAAACGATGGTCTGGATCCATATTTACATTTTGCATCGTTAATCATTTAATGGATATAGATGGATGTACGGTTACTCCCCTAACCGGGTCAGAACCAGGACGTAGCCAACAGCTCGTCGGGTTCCTGCTGGTTCTGGTTCTGGTCTCCTGTGAACCCGGACCGACTGGAGACTGAAGCTACAACATCTCAATGATTTAATCGAGACATTTTAATTGCTAGCGCTAGGCTAACGTGTGTTTTGGCTGCATTTACCCAGAATGCCCTGTTCTATAGTCCACTCCCTGTTTTGGGTGCGGTCCGGTCCGCTTGCCGTTCACATCTGCATCAGAACTGAACCAGAGTTTGCTTAGCGTTCACTCCTCCAAACAGAACCGGCCTAAAGGACCAGCGGCCAACCGTTTGGACCCGGCAGAACTTCAAAGGTCATCAGGTGTCCGTCTCTGAACAGGTGAATCCACCAATCACATCTTCAGATCCGGTTGTCATGGTAACCCGTTCAGAAATGAAACCCGGAATCTTGTTATTCCGGTCCTGATCCATGAATGATGTACTGAGTGGAATGTAACAGAAGCAGATTACTGAACTTGTTCACCATGACAGACCAGACCGGGAGAGGTTCTGACCCAACACGGAGGTTCTGTAACTGCTCTGAGACCAAACGCATATTATTAGTTCACTGTGTGGTCATAATGTTATGCCTCATCAGCATCTCATTTAAAACGTTCATTAAAGAACGTTCATCAGAGTGAAACTCCGTTCTGGACCTGATGCTGCTCAGACACCCAGCTGGTTCTGGTCCAGTCACCATGGCAACCAGCTGGAGTTCTGGGAAGTTCTTAAGAACTTCTCCACAGTTCGTGTCCCTCAGCTGAAATTGGACCCGGTTGGTTCTGGTTCGGTCAGAGCCGTCAGAACCTCCGCCCAGACCCAGCTGGAGGTTCTGTTTTGACCTTGTTGTGCGGCTGCAGTCCCCGTCTGGACACGCCCACCAGCGGTCCAGCCGGCCCTCTGATTGGCTGCTCCTCAGAAAGCCCGTCCGGCTATTGGCTACTGAAGCTGTCGGTAACTTTGTCCTTTCACGAGTCATAAGTTCCTCAAAATTACAGACAGCTTATTAAAACTCTGGAAACTCAGCTGCTGGGAGGGATTCAACGGTTAAAAACTGCTCCAACAGGCCAAATAGTGCGGGATATTCCTCCGCAGAGAGGCTGATTACCTTCATGGCTAACACATCAGGTTATGTAATTAGCCGGTTAGCTCCGCAGATAACCTGCCGCTAACCAGAGTAACTCAGCAAATGAAAACGGACCGAACCGAACCCCGGAGTGACCGAGCCGCCTCAGATGGGGCTGCTTTTCACAGGTGACCTCAGAGTTCAGCTCGGACTGCTGTTAGCTCACACGAGGCTAGCAGCGCAGCATGCTAACACCAAACACGGTTTAGAAAATGTTTAAACTCAGACTGAAATCCTCCTTCATCACAGAGACAGCAGCAGGCCGTCTCTACACACTCCACAGCCCAGCATAGAGCACTCTGAGCCGGGTACTAACCTCCAGAAGAGTCCAGCGGCTCCGCTCTCGGCCAGTTACCCGGACGCCCTTCTCTCCCGGTGATGACAGCGAGGACGTCGCTGACGTCACGACGTACAACAGGAGGAGCGGGACTGAGGGAAAACTTCCAGTTAAACTTTATAATTTCTACAAGCTAATTTTATGCTGGTCTTTGGCATAAAAACATTTTTTTCCACAGATACTGTATTTGAAATAAGAAAGACATACTTTTTTATAGAGTAACTAAACCCCAAGTCTATTTTTCTTGCAGATGAACCGTGCAAATTAAATAAAAAAATAAAATAAAATAAAAATATAAACTATAAAATCCCAGTTCTGCGTACAACGGGAACGCAGAACTGGATATTTTAAGTTTACTGCTTTTGTTTGGGTGCTTAAGGTAACAACTGAGCTGTTTGGTCACAGTGACTAACATTGTCTGGAGGAGAAAAGCATGGTGGTGGCAGCATCATGCTAGAACGGCCTTTGCAAAGCTTTGACCTCTGCCTCATTAAATATTTAAGGTTTATGAGGCGTGTATGTAAATATGAGTCTGTGTAGATCAGAGAATAAGAACCTGAGCTTCCTGTTTTACCAAAAATAACTCAAACTGACCGTTACAATTATTTTAACAAACTGAGCGGTCCAGAAACATTTCTACACGTTCTTCATCAATGTTTCCTGCTCAATAAAAATGATTATTAAAAGATGAAAAGCGTCTGACATGATTCAAACCAACACAATCAGATTTAATCAAGTTTATTAAATTACGTTTGAAGATGAAATACATCACTGTTGCCGTAGCAACCGCAGTGGGTCCATGAGCATCCTCGTTTAAAAACAGTCAGACTTCCTGTCAGGACGAATGAACGTATGAATTTCTGACCTCCAGTCGGGGCGGAAAGAGTTTTATTTAACACAGACATAAAAACATGAAATATTTTTGATGACCAGAAACAGAATCAAACCAAACAAACAAAAATCCTATAAAATCATTTTGTAACAGAAAATAAGATTCTGTGTCCAACTCAGGTTCACCATCAATGAAACAAGCTCACATCTATTAGCCCTACTTTATATTCCTCAACACTCGTGAATTATATCCATATATATTATTGATTTATAAATGTAAAGCGAGAAAGTGAATGGATTTCCTCTCCTCTCTGCTCATGATCCCAACCTGAAGGACCGAACTGGGATCAGACCCGGTGAACAAACCGATCAGACGCTTTAAACAAATCTCACGTTTGGACTCAAACCATCAGATTTAAAGATATGGCTTTAATCTCTGGCCTCCTGCTAAACAAATCACCTACAAGTAACTTCTTTAATTTATTATATTATTTATTTTGAATATATTTGCAGGATGATTGTTTCTACTCTTCTGAATGTACTTCGACATGTAACAGTATAAAGTTTAAATGCAACCAGAATTTATGGTGAAAATTCGTCAGTTTCCGTGAATTTTCAGTTGAAAGGGTTTAATATTTTCTCAGTTTTATTATTAATGGAAATATTCTTGACCTTCATGTTTATGATCCTTTATTGTATTGTACAGTGACAACTGTGTGCACCAGCGCCCCCTACAGGTTCAGGGGAAAAGAAATTACCAGTGGTGGGCATGGCTAACTCTACAAAGCTAGCTGCGCTAATGCTAAACAGCTACACCAACATGGTATTTAGCATAAGCTAATGCTAAAGCGCTACACCAACGCTGTTTGCTTGTTTGTTGCATTTTGCCAGTTGCTCAAAGTTTCTTGATTAAAAAAATTAAATGTGAGGAAGCAGAATTGCTGCATCTTCACCACTTTCAAAATAAGAGTATGACTATAAACGTCCAAATCACAGGCGTCAAATGTTATTCACTTGAAACTTTACAAAACAGCCAAGTAAATCAGTGCTTTAGAATTTATATGGACACATTAATTTAGGGGAAGCTAAGTATGCTAAATGTTTTCAGAGCTAGAAAAAGCTAAAAAGGATGAAATATTAGCTCAAGCAGAGACGTGTCCACCACTGGAAATTACCAAAAAAAGAAATGTGTATTAGCAGCTGATGTTTTGATAATATCTCTGATCTCTGAGTAATATTTTATATTTTTCATATTTAATTCTTGACATGGATCCTACCTGGACCATACATTAGATATCTGAGCCAGAGCTAAGCAGAAGCTACGCAGCATTCTGTGAAACGCAGAGACATCTAGTAAAATGTACAGTAACGCCGTGTAAAGCACCGAATCGTAGAATCAGCATCAAACCAGAGGTAAAAAATAAACTAGAGGACAAAATTATCCGTAAAAAATCTGATTAAGAGCCCAAGGTAGATTTGTCCCTTTTTGACTGCCGTACTGAAATGACAGGGGAGAAATAATGATTTTAAAAACCCAATCAGTTTCCAGCTTTTAAAGAGGAAATCTTGTCCTGGTGGTGGAGGAGTCAGGAGGAGTCGCCGTGTTTGAACTGGAGGCGGCCATGATGTCTGAGCGTTCAGCTGGTTTGAGCCTCAGCATGAGATCCGAGTCGTTTCCTCCTCACCGTCCGGCCGGCCGGCGCCGACCGGACGCTTCTGCCCGCCTCACGTCTCGGTTTGGCATCCAAGAGTCAGTTGGCACAAAGTTAGCTAGCCCTAACGCAGAGTCCTCAGGGTTCTGTGCAAAGAAGAGCAGGGAGAGTCCGCCAGGTCCAGACCCGGGTCCAGACCCAGGTCCAGACCCGGGTCCAGACCCAGGTCCAGACCCGGGTCCAGGACCAGATCCAGATCAAGATAAAGATCCAGACCCAGATCCAGATCCAGGTCCAGTCAGTGCAGCGCTGCAGACACGTTTTCTTCGCTGCTGCATAAATCGTGCAGACGCTGCGTACCACACATCGAAAACCAAAAGTCTGAGCCGCCCTGAGCTCCTCGCGTTGCATACTGGGAGAATACTGAGTGAGCCGGGCGGGGCGGGGTGCTGAAACTAAACGCACCTCCACACGGCGCCTGTAGGGTGCGTTACATTCCTATGACAGTGCTGAGCGGAGCTGCAGTTCAACACAACACCGACTCTTTAACTAGAAAAGATTACAGAAACCAGGTGAAGGCTCCGCCCCCTGCAACACAGACCAGCCAATCAGAGCGAGGCTAGCTTCATTTTACTGGTAAGATGTCATGCTCCTTTTTATTAAACATCTCTTTTACTGTGTGATGTAGACAATTACTCCAGTAGTGTCCAGTAATGCAGCTGCAGTAATGCTAATGTTAGCATGCTAACACTTAAAATTCACACCCTCAACCACATTTTTCTGGTGTTTTCTGACAAATTCAAAACATTGCAAAAATTTACAAAAATCGCACATGCCATTAAGTCTTGATGCACTGAAGCGCTAATGTTAGCATGCTAACAATAAGTCCTCAGATAATTGTGGTTTTCAGATAAAGAAATCCATAATAATTAAAGATTATTGGTTGGATTAATAGATTATTTATTATCGTTAAAAACATACGCTTTGGAAGCACTGAAACTTTTTCATCAAGTCTAATTCACTGCCACCAGAACAGAAGATGCTAATGTTATGCTAACATAACTGTGGTTTTCTGATATTTTAAGGATTATTTATTGAATTAATAGGTAATACAGAATTGTCGCTAATAAATATCAATGAAGCACTGAAACAGCGTTTGAAACTTTTGTCATCAAGTCTAATTCACCGCTGCTGTAACAGAAGATGCTAATGTTAGCATGCTAACACTAACTAGACAGATACGGTGGTTTTCTGACAGGATTGTAAATATTACTGATTTAGTATGTTTTTAATAATATTTATTAGTAATAACTCAAACATTATATAAAACGTTTTAAACGGTTTGATTAAAAACACTGCTGCTGCTCAGTCTGGAAAATGCTAATGTAGCATGCTAATGTAGTTAGCATCACCTGCTAACACCCAAATTGGATATTTTAATAATTTTAGAGAATGATTGGAAAGTTAAAAAAGTATTTTCTGTCCATATTTAACTGCATAAATATCAAGGCTATAAGTTGCTATATTAGCAGTCAGTTTATGAATTGTTAGCTTACAGGCTAACAGCTCAGCAGCTGATGGGAATGACATATTAGCATTTTATGGGTATTGTTGATTTGCTATGTAAAACTTATGAAGGAATATGATAATTTTATTGCATCATAAAATTGCACTAGAGCTGGGCCAGTGCTTCTGCTAAGGTTTTTCATCATGCAACTGGGAACACTGGGAGCCCAGTGTTCCCAGTTACATTCAGCCCCAGTAGAATCTGAATGTAACTGCTCCGTGTGGCAGTGAGTGAACTCAGAGTTATTTCTGCTCCAGTAACCGCTTTATGAACATGAACTGTGTTTGTTTAGCTGCTATTTGATTTATCTGATTGGCTGGTTTGGCTACAGCAGAGGTCACCTGACCAAGTTAAGGTGAACAAATGCAAGAGCCGCTTCGGTTCAGTCCTGCTGCGACCCGTCCGACCTGTCGGCCCAGTCCAAGTCCGACCTGTCGGCCCAGTCCAAGTCCGACCTGTCGGCCCAGTCCAAGTCCGGCTGCACCTCCAGGTCGGCTGATCCGCCTCATTGATTCCTCCCTGGGTGTTGCTAAGGAACCAGAGAAAGGAGACTGAAGGTCAGGAGGAAGAGGAGGAGGGCGGAGTCGAGAGGAAGCTCCTGATTGGCTAAACAGGCGGAGCGGGGGCGGGTCTTTGAGGCACCAGAGGCTGAGATGCAGCAGAAGGTTTCGGTTTTCTACAGAAGACAAAGACAGAAAAGATGTCAGGTTTCTGCTCCTCATCAAGGTGTGTGTAGGTGTGTGTAGGTGTGTAGGCCAGGTAAGCGTTCCTACAGAGGAGGCGGCGGCGGCCTTGCAGCGAAGGGCGGAGCTCTCTCACTGGTCTCACTGGTCTCCACCACCTGAAAACACAACAGGAAGTAAAATATCAATTTTATGTCACTGTTTTGCAGGACATCAGGGACATCAGGACATCAGGGACGTCTGTCCAACAGACAGACGTCCAACTATAAGGAGCTTCGCTTTCAGTCCAGCTCAGTTTATTTTTATTCAGCAGAACAGTGAAGTCAAAATGTCAGAAGGTTAAAGTTTGAGACAGAATAGACATTAGAGCTGTGACTGCATTATTATTATTATTATTATTATCATTATTGTTATTATTATTATTGTAATTAATATTATTATAACTCCTGCAGCAGTGAGGTGAGAGGATTTTACCTGCAGCGGCGGCAGCAGCTGAGCGTGATGCTGTGAGAAAACACCGGATGTTAGTTTATTTATATTAGCTCCCCTCAACAGTCTGTCACACACACACACACACACACACACACACACACGCACACACACACACACACACACACACGCACACACGCACACACACACACACGCACACACACACACACACGTTTGTTTTGCCATCTTTGTGGGGACTTTCCATTGACTTCCATTCATTTCTACAGCCTAAACCACCTTTACCCTTTTCCTAACCCTAACCAACCAAAACTCAATTCATACCTTAGCCCTAACTCTGACCCCTGACCCAAAAACAGGGTTTCCCCTCGTGGGGACCAGGCTCCGGTCCCCACGAGGAGCAATTGGTCCTCACAACGTAGTATATGTCAGGAAAATCGTCCCCACAAGGTATTATAAACAAACGCACACACACACACACACACACACACACACACACACATCCCCTCAATAAGCCAATCTGTTTGAATTTTAAATCAAAGGTTTAGTGTCATGATGCGTCAGACTGCAGATGGATTATTGGTGGTGATTGATTACTGATCAGCTGCTAAGTTCATCAGAAATAAATCAATAAGAGCCAACCAACAAATCAATATGTCAGCATCTCTTTCACCTGGAAGGTATGAAAGTGAAGCAGCAGCATCGCTGCAGCAGACTCACCCCGTCCCTGACGATGAAGTTCGCAGTGCCGCGGCCAGCAGGGGGCGGCTGTGCTCTGGGAGGCGGGGCTCTGCCGGGATTGGTCGGTTTGGTCGAAGTCGCTCCGTCGGCCCTGAAGACGAAACGGAGAAAAGTTCACAACACAGAAACACAAACGAACACTGCAGGGGGCGCTCAAGACCCGGAGATTCATCTCATGAAATCTCATCAAAAGCAGGAACTCAAACCGTTACAGGCGGGACTTCCTGTCACGAGGCGGGACTTCCTGTCTCATGACGGGCTGCAGCGGGTCGGTACTCACTGGTATCCCTGCGACCTCTTCCTGCGGCTCAGTCCGAGGCGCCGCAGCAGCTCGTTGCGGCGCAGGAAGACAAACGCTGCCAGAGCCAGCAGAGGAAGGACGAGGAAGAAGAAGATGAGGAGGCCGTCCCTGAGAGACGTGTCCTTATCTGTGGACGACACACCGAGTCAGCATGGAGCGGGGACGCCGCGGGACACATGGACAGTACCGTTCCACGTGGGTCCGCTGTCCACGCTGCCGCCGTAGCCCGACAGCTTGCAGGACGGCGGCGACCAGCCGTAGTCGCAGTGGCAGTTCCTGTTGCTGTTACACACCTGGGAGGGACACAGGGACTGGGTCAGACTGGGTCACATGACCCGGTTCGCCTTGCAGGCCGGATCCGCCCCCTGTGTCACCCTGATCCACCCCCAACCTGCCCCCCGTCTCACCCCGTGTCCATGGCACTTTGTCTCCACATCACAGTCGTAGCTCAGGACGTCTGCACTGCGACACTCAAAGTTCATACACACCTGAAGACGACATAAGAAGAAAAACAGCTTCATCAGCGTCTCGTAGCAACCAGTCCTCCCAGTCCTCCCAGTCCTCCCATCACCTTGTTGTCTCCACACTTGGTCCCTTCGTTCACCATTCCCGGGTCGGGAACGTCGGATCCCAGCATGAAGTCGACCCCGAAGCAGGTGGCTCCGTGTATCGGAGTGGTGATGATGGACGGCAGGATGCCGAACACCGTCCCCCCCTTCACGTTCAGACACTGCAGCTTCCCGCACTGAGCGTTTCTATGGAGACAGAGTCATGTGACCCGGAGGGGATGGGCCTCCCCTGCGCCGGGGCTAGGTAGGGTGTGTGTGTGTGTGTGTGTGTGTTACCTGCTCTCACACTTCTTGTAGCCTAAGTGCTGGTAGCCACAGTTGCCGAAGCGATCTCCTTTGCTGTTGACGTCTTTGAAGCAGATGTCCGGAGCGGCCGTTGCCTCTGCAGACGAGGAAGAGTCAGAAGATTCCAGAACATCCCGACCGGGTCGAAGATGATCCAGAACCTACTGGGTCCGAACAGGGCCTGGCACTGTCCGTCCAGGTGCTGGCACCTCCCGTTGTAGCAGTAAGCCTGCTGGTTCCGGCAGGGATGTCCGTTCTGAAACGCACAACGAGTTGGAGGCAGCGCCACCCTGAGGACGCGGCGCCACCATGAGGACGCGGCGCCACCATGAGGACGCGGCGCCACCCTGAGGACGCGGCGCCACCCTGAGGACGCGGCGCCACACTGAGGACGCGGCGCCACCATGAGGACGCGGCGCCACCATGAGGACGCGGCGCCACCCTGAGGCGCCACCCTGAGGACGCGGCGCCACCCTGAGGACGCGGCGCCACCCTGAGGCGCCACCCTGAGGCGCCACCCTGAGGACGCGGCGCCACCCTGATGATGCCTGCGGGGAGGCAGACGGGGAGGCGGAGACTCACCTGGACAAAGACGTCGCTCTGACAGAAGGAGGTGGAGCCGTTGCAGTATTCTGGCAGATCACACTCCTGGTCCTTCTTGGAGCGGCACACCGTTCCTCCAGGGAGGAACTGCAGACAGACAGATCCGGACCCGGTTTGGTTCTGAGGTTCGCTCCGGAGAGCCGTTCTCCAGCGGCCGGCGGCGGTTACCTGACAGCCGGAGCAGCACTCTCCAGACGCACACTGAGCCCCAGGCTTCAGCTTACAGGTCCGATACTCACAGCAGGGGTCCTCCTCACACTCCTGCACACAAACCATCCGGGTCAGACTCTAAGCTCTCAGAACCGAACTCTGGGTTCAGAACCCGTCCAACTGAACTCTGCAGTGATATCAGTTTCTAACAATAGAAACATTCAACTGACGACTGAAATCAAGGAAACATTTCGTTACAACACTAGAGGGCGCTTTCCATAAACTGAGCTAAAGATGCTAGCTGTAGCTAATGGTTTTAGCTCTAGCTAATGGTTTCAGCTCTAGCTAATGGTTTCAGCTCTAGCTAATGGTTTTAGCTCTAGCTAATGGTTTCAGCTCTAGCTAATGGTTTCAGCTCTAGCTAATGGTTTTAGCTCTAGCTAATGGTTTCAGCTCTAGCTAATGGTTTCAGCTCTAGCTAATGGTTTTAGCTCTAGCTAATGGATTCAGCTCTAGCTAATGGTGTTAGCTCTAGCTAATGGTTTTAGCTCTAGCTAATGGTTTTAGCTCTAGCTAATGGTGTTAGCTC
>NW_015115068.1:15060-27197 GCF_001443285.1 Poecilia latipinna
CTCTAGCTAATGGTGTTAGCTCTAGCTAATGGTTTTAGCTCTACCTAATAGTGCTAACTGTAGCTAATGGTTTTAGCTCTAGCTAATGGTGTTAGCTCTAGCTAATGGTGTTAGCTCTAGCTAATGGTTTTAGCTCTACCTAATAGTGCTAACTGTAGCTAATGGTTTTAGCTCTAGCTAATGGTGTTAGCTCTAGCTAATGGTGCTAGCTCTAGCTAATGGTGTTAGCTGTAGCTAATGGTTTTAGCTCTACCTAATAGTGCTAACTGTAGCTAATGGTTTTAGCTCTAGCTAATGGTGTTAGCTCTAGCTAATGGTTTTAGCTCTAGCTAACAGTGTTAGCCCTAGCAAACAGCAGATCTCCAGCCGATCATGTTAGCTGGTTTTCAGCGTAGCTCATGAAACCAAAGGACCTCGATGAGCTGAAAGCTTCAGACCTTCTCTGATCCACAGTCGCACTCCTCCCCGACGTCCACCAGCCTGTTTCCACAGTAGGGGGCGCTGTAGGCCTCGTCGGGCCGGGGGACGTTCAGGAGACACGTTCCTCCCGTCGATAGGATCATCTTCTCAAAGTCGTCGGCGCTGCAGCTGCTGAAGTTTTTGGATCCTCTGCAGAAACAAAAGAGAGCGATGAAGATGGCGAGTTCTGTGGAACGGTCCGATCCAGACGGTCCGATCCAGCTCTCATTCCGCCCCGGACTTTCCCTCATGCTCCTCAGCGGTCTAACTGGGAACACCTCAGGTCTGGACTGGGGTTAGGAGAGGAGGTCTGTGTCCGACCTCTGACCCCTTCAGCAGGAGAGGGAGGCTCCGAGGAGGAACGAGGTCCGGACGGGCTCCGGTTCTGTCCGGGCGGCGTGGCGTCCTACGTGGCTCCGGAGTGCATGATGCAGGCGGCGGTGGGGCAGCTGCAGGTCCGCCCGTCGTCGTGGTTCATCCCCAGGTTGTGTCCGAGTTCATGAGCCACGATGGAGGCGAAGGCCGCGACGTTGTTGTTCAGGAACTGAGAGGCGAGAGAGAGGATGAGGCTCTGGCGGCCGACACGGGTCAGGGTCAAAGGTCATGTAAAAAGCAACGTTACCGCGTTGATTCCTCCTCCATGGCTTCTGGAGCAGACGGTGGAGACGAACGCCATTCCTGCTGTTACGCCAAAGCTCTTCATCCTGCAGCACCAACAAGACCTTCATCATCATCATCATCATCATCACCACCTTCGTCTCCTCCTCCTCCTCCTCCTCTGACTCACAGGATGAGCTGGGCCGAGTCGTGGCGCCGCCGGGGAACCAGCTCCTTCTCCCTCCACTGGGTGAAGCGGCTCAGCACCTCGCCGGCTCCGCCCTCCGTGTTGATCAGGTTCTGCTTGGTCCAGATGTCCAGACCGACCAGAACCACCCGGACGTTCAGCTGCATGTAGATCTGCACCGGGTCAGATGCAGAACCTTAGCGACCAATCGGAGCGCAGCGCCGAGAGCCGATCCGGAAACCGTTTGTTACCAAGTTCAGTCTGACAGCAGAACCTCGATAAAAGGTTTCACTCGATTTTTCATTCAGAGTTTAAAGTGACACTGACAGGTACAGGTGATGTTTCTATAAGTCTGAAAATCCCAGTAAGCAGACAGTGTGTATGTGTGTGTGTGTGTGTGTGTGTGCGTGTGTGTGTTCTTACGCCGTCTATGAGGTTCGCCAGGTGAATCATCTGCTCTCTGACCGCCGTCTCGTTTCCATTCATGTGTTTAAACTGCAGAATAAGAGACGACCAATCAGCACAGAGGCTGAGGGAGGCGGGGCTTAATGACAGTACAGGTGCTGTGTGTGTGTGTGTGTGTCTCACCCTGTCGTTGTCGACCACCAGCAGCAGCTCCACATAGTGAGTCTTGTGGAGAACAGCTCTCTTTACCTGGAAGCAGCCATGTTTCTGATCAACGCCCCGTTTCCTCTCGGTCTTTATAAACAGCTCTGGTGGTCAACGTGTCTCTGTCCGCCTCCTGCCTGCCCTCGGGCCTGAACTCACCCTGCTGCGCCGGCGGTGCTGGATCTCCTCCGGGTCGTACTGAGCATGCTCCGCAGCGTCGCCGTGCCCGTAGTGAGGCGTTCCACATCCTCGGGGCTGTGATGTCACATCCTGCAGGCGGTAGAGCAGGTGCTGCTCGGGGGCGGAGCCTAGCGGCTCGATGCCGTAGCTGTCGTTGGTCAGATGCATCACTCCTCTGAGAAACCAGGAGACGGACCGATTACTGAAACGCCTGGCAGACAGAACTCAGGGCAAACTGAGACCCGGATTCTGGTTCTGTTGGGTCGGTACCTGAGGCCGCTGCAGACGCTCATGGCCACAGCAGAGCCCTCCATGTCCTGAACGAAGCCCTGGTACTGGCAGTGGTTCTGGAACAGAGAGGATACCAGGTCAGGCCAGCAGGGGGAGCCGATCCCGACAGGAAGGAGCCGAGTCCAGCTTCCTGTCCCACAGGAGGCCATTTCCTGTATCACACTCAGTGTCTCCGAGTTCCTCTCCATCAGTTTCTCTGTTGCAGCTCAAAGCCTGGTTCGGGGGCCAGCAGTGGCCCTGCAGCCTGAGGCCTTGGGTCCCTGACCATCATTAATGTGTTCATCTGCACCAACCAGCTGACCCAGAACAGCAGCAGAAGCTTTTATCCTCTCAGCGTCCAGCTGGTTGTTGGTCAAACTGGATCAGAACCGTTGCTTAGCAACAGATGAGTCAGCAGATCACACATCAGACTCCAGGAAGTGACACACAGATGATCTGCTTCCTGTTTCTGTCGGCTACAGACCAGTAGCTGCTTCACCAACAATAAAACCTCCTCCAGCTTCTCAGCCGGTTCTGGACCCACCGAGGCTTCAGAACCAGCTGGTTCTGGTCCCTGTGGTTCTGAACCTGCAGCGCTGGGCACTGCTAACCATAAAGCTAGCTGCGCTAAAGCACCAACCAGAAACACTCGTTAATGTTAAATCAACACAGAATGATGCCCCATGATGCAAAGCGCTCACCTGGACAGGTGGTCTGGATGTGATCAGGGATCCGTTTGGGCCGTAGGTGAAGACGGTGAAATCTGGAGGCAGCAGGACCCTGGAGGCGACAGCAGCTGTTAAACGGGTCGGAACCAGCAGAACAGAAACGAGGAACCAGGAAGATCAAAACTAAAACATTTAGCAGCAAAGAGAGGTTTGGATGGAAAATGTGGCGCACACACACACACACACACACACACACACACACACACACACACACACACACACACACACACTCACACACACACACAAACACTCACACACACTCACACTCACACACACACACTAACAGAAGTGCTGAGTCAGCCGATCATCAGGAAGCTGCTCCTGCAGTTCTTCCTCTACATGCTGAGCTCGTCTGGCCTTCAGCCTCAGACTGTCTGGACACCAACAGGTGAATTTCTGCTCTGTTCCTGCAGCAGCTCATCTTTTAACGCCGGCTGAGAGTCTTTGGGTCGGTTCTGGCTGAAGCACCGACTGCAGAACCTCATTACTAAACACAACCGATGAGACGGCGTCACGATCAGGATCCACAGGGGGTCTGAGGATCCACAGGAGGCCTGAGGATCCACAGGGGGTCTGAGGATCCACAGGAGGCCTGAGGATCCACAGGGGATCTGAGGATCCACAGGAGGTCTGAGGATCCACAGATCTCCTCTGGATCACCAGATCAGCTTCTGTGAAGCATCATGGAGGTCAGAAACAGTTCCTTCATCCAAACTCACTCGTTTCTCTGCAGATGGACGAGGAGATCGTTTCCATCCACTGGGATGATGAAGGAAACCTGCAGAAACACACACACACACACACACACACACTCGGTTAATCCCGGATGCACCGATTGCAGTTTTCTTTCTTTAAGAATCAGTTTCTGTGTGAAGTGCAGCAGCAGTCGGTAACATTGGACTGACTGTTGCTGACTGTAAACAGGAGGCGGCGCTTTGTGGCAGTGAGTGTTTCGGCACCCCAATGGGGGTTGCCATGGAGACGGCAGGATTTCTGAAACCGACTCCAGGTGTTTCTGAGGGAATAACGGAACTCGAAGTCAGTTTTACTTCATCCTCTCATCGTGTTTCTTTTAAAGGTTTTATCGGCTCTAATGGCCTTTATTTGATAGTTAATAAAGGCTATCAAGGTGACATGCAGCAAAGGTCACCAGGCCGGGAATCGAACCGGCGACGGCCGCGTCGAGGACTGAGGCCTCCGTATGTGGGTTGTGCTGAACCGCTGCGCCACCATGTTTCTCTGATGGATCAGTGAGGCAGAACCATCAGAGCTGGACCTGCAGCTCCAAGGTCGAGAGGTCACATGACTCACCTGGCAAACGCTGCTGATCTCTGCAGGTGTGTCATCACACACACACTGCGGCTGCCAGGTGTGTGTGTGTGTGTTAGAGGTGAGTCAGGACAGGAAGTCAGCATGGCCCCCACCCACACTCCATCATCATCATCATCATCATCATCAGCTCCCTCTGTCCTCTAACTCAGCGAGGCCCGGTAGTCACAGACCGACCCGCTGGGCCCGGTTCTGGTCCAGTCCTGAACAGTTTAGTTTTGAATCCATCTAACTTTATTTAAACGAATCTGAAGACGATCACCTCCTCTGAAACCATGGCAACCAGGTTTCAGCTGGAAGCGAGTTGAATCATATCTGAGAGTCGGTGTCACATTTCAGAACCAGTGTGTGTGTGTGTGTGTGTGTGTGATGCCGTGGAAACGCCGGTACCTGATTGGGCGGCCTGCCCTCAGCGTCCCGCCTCAGCCGGCCTCCTATTGGCCTAGGAGCAGTCAGCTGGTACGAGGCCAGATGTTCGGTCTGCTGAGAGTCTGAGGAAGGAAACATTCAGCTCAGCTTATTAACTGATTATCATCAACCTGCTGCTAACCGCCAGACCGTTAGCCAGGTTAGCTAAACTCAGCTAACATCAGAATCTCACTTTACCGAAAACATTTACTTTACTTTTGCCAAACTGCCTGATGATTGGACTAGACCAAAGACACAGAAAGAAACTGAATTTGAGACGCCTACAAATGTTTATCAGTTTTTATTTCCACCAGCTGGAAAACTGGTCACATTCAGGAATCAGTTCAGTCAGGAATCAGTTCAGACAGGAATCAGTTCAGTCAGGAATCAGTTCAGTCAGGAATCAGTTCAGTCAGGAATCAGTTCAGTCATATATTCAGTGATTCTTGTGACAGATGGAAGAAATAAAACTGAACAAAGTTTCTGATCATTATAAAAGTGACCAAATGATTTTATTTACATTTTTTTCATGTGATAATTTTTGTTTCAGTCCAACTCTAAATCATTTTTAAAAAGAAAATTTTCTTTCATGTTAAAAATAAGGTTGTTAGTTTTGCTCATAATGTTTGAAGCTTTTTAAACCAACACCTCATAAAACCATCTAATATTCTGTTGAAACACAGCAGTTCCTTTATTTCGCATTTATGAAACTGAATAACAGGAAGCGTTGACCTCCAGCTGTTAATTTGTTTAACAATTTTAAACCATAATTACATTATTTTGGGTTTATAAATATGATTAAAATGGAATTTGGAAAATAATAAAATAGATTTCATACGGCCCTGAACTCAGATCTGTTGGTTTAAAACCAGAACATGGAGTTATTAGCTGCTGCTAGCTGCTGTTAGCAGACGTTACCCATGGTTAGCCATGGTTAGCTGCTGCTAGCCGCTGTTAGCAGACGTTAGCCATGGTTAGCCATGGTTAGCTGCTGCTGCTAACTGAACCAGTGGCTCATGAATTCTGTTTGTTTCACATAGAAAAAGCTGAAAAGTTGCTACAGCCAATCAGGTTCCAGAACACGTCTGATTGGTTCTTAAAGGAGAAGCTCAGAGAGGGAGGGTTTGGTCGGGTCGGTTCTGATCCACTGAGTCCAACATTTAAAACACGACGAGTCCAAACAGAACCGAGGAGGAAAAAACCCAGGAAGTGAGTCATGAGTCCGGGAAAGAGATCACTGTGTGTGTGTGTGTGTGTGTTCAGAGTGTGTGTTTTTAGTGTGTGTGTGTGTGTGTTCTGTGTGTGTGTGTGTGTGTGTGTTCAGCGTGTGTGTTTTTAGTGTGTGTGTGTGTTCAGAGTGTGTGTGTGTTTTTAGTGGGTGTGTTCCTGGAAATGTCGTCTTGGACTCAGATTCATGTTTGTGTTTCTCTATGAACAAAAAAGGTCAAATCCAGAATTATTCAGGATTTAACTAAAACGATCAGTTCCCATGTTACACACACACACACACACACACACACACACACACACACACAGGGTTTTATTTCCTGTCAGCACTGCAGCGTTAAGCAGCTTATCACAGCATTTTGGAACAACACACACACACACACACACACACACACACACGCAGACAATACGGCCTTAAAGGGACGGTACATGTTTTTCCTCTGAAGGTTCATGGAGTACTCCTGAGCAGTCAGTATTCTCCTTGCAGGAACCAATCAGGAGAGAGTCCAGATCTATGACCTCTGGAGGCGCCAGGTCACGTTCCTAGTCACATCGAGTCACATCGAGTCGTCGCTCTGCTGAGCATTAGCGCTGAGCAGCATGGACTCAGTTTTATCACCATAGTTTGTGGTAATATTGTGATAACGATAAGAACTGTGTGTTGCTTCTGTTTCAGCTAGCTGCGACCATGTGCCACAGCAATTAGCGCCACACAAATACAAATTCTGATGATGGAAAACAAACTTCAACCACATAAAATAAATATTTTCCCATTTTTACTGTATTTAACCACATTTTCACATTTATTTTAATGTTTTCATCGGACAAATGTTGAAAACGTTTGTTCGACTGTTATCGGGAACTAGCGGATAATACGGACAGTTTGAGGTCTTTACACGTAATTAATTGGATTTTAATGTGACGACGATAAATTTACATTTTTATAACGATAAATGATAATCGATACGATAAATGCCCACGCCTACTGAGCATGCTCAGTTCCGACTTTTAAGCCAACATGGCGGATAAAGCAGAACTTCAAGTCACGTGACCATAACCAGGATCTTTGAAACCATGGCAACCAGAGGAGGCGTCATAAAGTGCAGTGGACCGGAGGCGGACTGATGAAGGGAAACACTGAGTCAGAACCAGAACCTTTCGACCCGGTTCGGGTTTAACCCGCCCCGTCCTCACCTCGGCAGTGACAGCTTCCGGTCAGCAGCAGCAGAATCCCGCAGAGCTCCAGCAGCGCCGCTCCTCCTCTTCCTCCCATCTTCATCTTGTCCTCCTGTTCGGAACCTATTCTTCCTCCTCACTGCTCCTCTTCCTCCCTCGGGTCGGTTTCACTCCGAACACCCACAGGAGGGTTTCTTCCTCGGCCGACCCATTCCTCTGCGTTCCCGCTGAAGATAACAGCAGCTCCGGCCCAAAGCTCCGAACAGAACCGGCTCTCGGTTCTGTTCGGGTTCCGTTCGGTCCAGTTCTCGGAGGGTTTTGGGGCTGATTCCGGTCCTGTTGGGCTGAAGTCCTTCCTCTCCGTCAGCAGCGGGTCTTTCTCTCCTTGGAGCCTCTGGGACTCTAAAGTAACGGGGAAAATACTGTTTCCGGCCTGACCCTTCAGAATAAGAGCATCTTCTGCATAATTATTTCAGTCCAGTTTATAAACGTTGCGCTAATTCACAACAAAGGACAACAGGATCCAGTTTGTTTTTAGAAATGCATAATCAGAAAGTGATATTTAAATTAAATTTGATCCCATATATCAAACAATTCAGTCAAATAAAGTGGAGGAGTTTAAGTATCTGGGGATCTTTTTCATGAATGAGGGAAGAAGGGAGCAGGAGATCGACAGGCGGATTGGGGCAGCGTCTGCCATGAAGCGGGCGCCGTACAGATCCGTCTGGTGAAGAGAGAGCAAAGCAAAGATTTACATCTATGGTCATGACCGAAAGAACGAGATCCCGGATACAAGCGGCCGAAACGGTGGCTGGGCTCTTCCTTAGAGAGAGAAGCTCAGTCATCCAGGAGGGACTCAGAGTAGAGCTGCTGCTCCTCCACGTCGAGAGGAGCCAGTTGAGGCTTCTGGTCAGGATGCCTCCTGGACGCCTCCCTGGTGAGGTGTTCATGTCCCACCAGGAGGAGGGGAGACCCAGGACACACTGAGGGACGATGTCTCTCTGCTGGCCTGGGAACCGCTTGGGGTTCCTGGAGGAGCTGGAAGAGGCTGTAGAGGGAAGACTGGGCCTCCGTTCTGAAGCTGCTGCCCCCACGACCCGACCCCGGATGAAGCGGCAGAAAATGGATGGATGGATGGAAAAAATAAAATCTAGGAGATTGAGTTATATTACTGAGGTTTTAGATTAAAAAAATGTGTACATAAATATTTTTTATTTATTATTGTCTTTTCATCCACAGCAGCAGTCCCTCCTCCTGACCCTGTAGTTTTTATTATTATTATTATTTATTTATTTAATGCACATAAATAACCGGAGTCAGAGGTTAGTTTTCATCTCCAGGTCAATTTAAATCAGGTGTCAAACTCCAGCCCTGCAGCCTTTAGATGTTTCTCTGCAGCACCTGAACAGAATCATCAGGTCATCAAGGCTCTGGAGAGCCGATCCACAGCAGGAGGAGGAAATGAAGCCGTTTCATTCCAGTGTTTCCTACCTGAGGCTCATCTAAAGCCTGCAGGACAGCAGCCCTAAACCTCAAAACACATCACAGAACACAGACAACTTAACACGTTTCTTCCAAAAATAAACGCTGTGAAACTTAAAAGCTGCTGATGTCATTTATTTTTTTCTTATGTATTTTTCATGTTTCAGTGATTATGATAGATAGATAGATAGATAGATAGATAGATAGATAGATATCCAACTGACCAATCCGGAGCTTTTATTTTGAAGGGACTCATGTTGAACCAGAAGTCATTGGTTGTTTTTTTCTCTCGTGACAAAACTGAGGATAAATCTCTTGTTCTTGCCGCGAGGCGCTGTAAAGCAAAGCGAGCGCTTCCTCCAGCGGAGCTCCGCCCCTTTGAGACGCGCCGAGAGGATATTCAAACAAACCTGTGGAAGAGAAGAGATGCTGGGCTCTGATTGGCTGGGATTTGATGTAACTTTACCTGGGCTTTCAGGTTTAAATGCAGGTGGAAAACTAACCCAAACATGGTGGTGGGAGCATCATGCTGTGGGGAGCCTTTAATCCAGCAGGAACAGGGAAGCTGGGCAGTTTTTAACCTTTATTTATAAGAAGTTTCCATTTAAGATCCAAGATCTCATTTTATAAAGAGTCATGTTTCAACGAAGCAAAAAATTACAAACAAGAACAATACAAGTAATTAAACCATTAATTTAGTTAATACAACCTAAAAACTGGAGGTCAGATGGACGGAGCTAAAGTTCTGGAGGAGGAAACCCAGTCTGAAATATTATGGGATGGTTTAAATCAGAGCTAACCTCTGGGTTAGAACGGCCTAGTCAAAGCTCTTCAGACCTGCAGAGTCTCAATACAAACCAGTCAGTAAACTGAGAGTTAAAGTTTAAATCTGGATTAATTATGAGAGTTTAATAATTATTATTATTATATAACCTGAAGACAGACGAGCAAAAAGCTTCGTGATGAACTTCAAACTTCCAAACTTTGGTTTGACTCAACATGTTAAACATCAACACGCCATCAGGTCAGGCTGCCAATATTTCCAATATCTGTAATCAATGTCTGATCATTTCTGTTTAAAAACTTCAGCGGCTGATAGTTTTATTTCTTTCCGTCTTGTCCAGTAAGTTATGATGATGACGAATACTTTTATCATTAGGAACTTTTTTGTGTGAATTTTACAGGCTGCCTGAGGCGCAGGTTCACTGACAGACACTAGGTGGCGCCCGAGCTCCCGCCATTTTAACTTTTTAGGTAAAAAATGCCCATTTGAAATTATCATTATTGTTTTACAGTGTATAGCGTGAGCTCCATTTCTGGATTTATAAGTCTGTATCATCAGTGTCTCATATTTTTGTAATTTTTGAGACTTTCCCGCCTCACCCAAACTCACGTGACGTGTCCCGCCAGGTGCGCGCGCCTCTCCCGCCCTCCACCTGGCCAGGTGTCCGCTGCTGACCGTCCAGGTAACAAAACATTTTCCTCCTGAACTTCAGATGCAGAAGTTGGAAGTTTATTTTCCCCAAATGAATGTGAACGGCTCAGCCAATCAGCGGCCTTCAATGGCGGCCGCCAGGAGAAACTTTGAGGCAAAACTAGAAAATAATATTTTTATTTTAAAACATAACTTAACTGCTAACAGCTAAATTTGCTCAGGCTTCTTTTTGACTCGTTTTCATTGCAGACGCAGTAAGCTGCTTCTGGCTGTTAAGCATTTAAAAACATAAATTAGGCCAATTCTTAGAAACTAAAATTCGGTTCGGTTAAAATGGGGCAGATACATTAAGATAGTTTTTTTATTTCCGTGTGTAAAAACTATGATGACTATTTGAAAAATCAGATGCTGAAGTTTAGATCATTTTTCATGTTTTTGAAGCTAAACGGAGGTTTAAACTCTGTAGGATAAAAAATGACTCTGATTAGAAAGTAGTTTTAATTTATTACTGAAAGCTTCTGTTCATTTTGGATATTATTCACCAAACCATGAAGATGGTTTATTTAAGCTGCTCTCTGGTTTATGAAGATCGTTTGTTTATTGATTTATTATCTTTGCAGAATCTTCTCAGTCTGTAAAGAGATAAATAAAGTTAATGTAAGTCTCACATTTTACTCAGAAAGTTAAAGTCTGGTTGTTTTCTACGTTTTTCGTTTTATTAATCCTAAAAACTCGATCAAATGAACTAAAGTTCATATTTATTGAGAAACAGGAGGCGCAAATCGTGACACCGCACCTACCGTGGCACTTCCGGTGGCAGGTGTCACGGCAGCCATTGTTTTCGGGGCTAGCGGTCAGTGTTGTCACTGACTTCGGCTGACTTCGGCACCTTCCAGGGTTGCCGCCATAGACATCAATACGTAGACGCCTCATGGAGCGCTGAGCCGTACGTAACTGCGTCCGCCATCTTGTATGTGGCAGCAGGGCGATCGGAGCTCCTTAAGTCCTGTGCTGTGTGTTTCAACCGTTTCACGAAACAAACTGGATTCATTAGGATTACCAATAAATAGGATGAACGGATCATACATGATGTACGAAAAGTGTAGGAATTCAGCTAACGTAGATCTTTCTGCGAAAGACAACCCTGAAAAATTCTCTCTTCTTCGTCTGTCTTCAAGTTCTTCTTCTACTAGTTATAAAGCATCATGGGATATGTAGTCCATTTGCCGAAGCCAGTGGCAACCATGGTGGCAATGTCTATGGTGGCAACAATTACAGCTAGCCCCGAAAACAGTGGCCCTTGTGGCGCGTAATGACACCTGCCACCGGAAGTGCCATTAGTGGGTGCGGTGTCACGATTTGCGCTCAGCCCTGCTGATTATTAAATTTATTCTGAATGTTTGATGTTTTCTGCTTCAGATTGATCAGATTTTTCTGGTCACATTCAGGAGAGTTTATTAAAAACCAGACCAGGTTTTCAGGGACTTCCCAGGCGGAAACCCCGAACAGGCGGAGGATTTAACTAGGACACGCGGAGGCTGCAGGTGCTTCAAGGAGCAGCAGATGGAGGAGTTTTCCCTCAGGCTGAGGTCAGAAAACAGCTTTATTATCATCAGTCAGTTAATCCAGGAAGCTTTATTATTATTTATTAATTAATTATAATTTCTCAGATATTTAGTTCAGGTTTAGAGTTTTATTATAGAATAACTATAAACAAGAAATAAAGAAAAGTAGAAACACTAAGAACTGAACTAAAGTAAAACAGAAACCAGACGATCAAGTTTTTATCAGTTTCACTTAGTATTAATTAGTGTTAAATTAATTAGATTATTCTTGTCAGTTTTTTATTACTTATTAGTTTAACATTGTTTAGTTTTAGTTTTGTTTTAATGAGTTATAGTGGTGGTTTTAGTTTTTTCATACTTTTCTTAATTTTTAGGTACAGAATTCAAAGAGGTCAAAGTGATTATGTTTACATCGATCGGATACATTTTCTAAAATTGTGTTAAATTATTGTTGAACAACAACATCAGCAGAACGGAGCGCCGTG
>NW_015115068.1:31363-33544 GCF_001443285.1 Poecilia latipinna
GATGTAATTTAATGTCAGGCAAATGAATTTGCATCACGGCGTTTGATTTGACTGTTGAAATAATATTTAATCTCACAAATAACCAGGTGCTTTCCACAACTAGAGCCAGAAGAGTTTATATCTTCTGTATAGGACATTGTTCTGGTTTATTGTATAATATTCGCTCAACAAAGAAGAAAAAACTGATCCAAGTGTCACTGATCATCGAGTGATGAATTTTATTAGTTCATCACTCGATAAACTAATAAAATTCTCCACTTTCCTCCATTTCCTTCAACATTAAACTTCTCCATGTAATGTGTTTTATTCATGACAGAAATTATTCCTTGTTCGTGGGTTTTCTCCGGGTTCCTCCCACTGTCCAAAAACATGTCAGGTTAATTGGCCTCTAAAATTGCCCCTAGGTGTGTGTGTGTGTGTGTGTGTGCATGGTTGTGTGTCTCTGTGTTGCCCTGCGACAGACTGGCGACCTGTCCATGGTGAACCCTGCCTCTCGCCTGGAGAGGCAGGGGTCACCAAGGCAAGCTGGACCGGGCCGGCCCTGTCGGACCCGTTGGTTCTGTGTTCCTAGTTGTTATGATGATGTTCCTGTGTGTTTTTCTCCTGTAGTCAGGGTCTGTGTTGGCTCCTAGTAGTCTCCTGTTTGCTGTCCAGTTTTCCGTGAATGCTCCCGTTAGCCGCTGATCAGTGATTCCCTGATCACCTGTTTGCTCTGTGATGTAAGCTGAGCTCTCCGTGGTCTCAGTCCGGTCTCAGTTCTCGTCTTTGTAAGTCTGGATTCAGCTGTAAGCCTTTGCCTGCGAGTTGTGACCTGCTTTAGCTGAAGATTAAACACACGACGCCTCCTGGTTCTTGTCCAAACAAGAGAAAGTCGTTCCTGACACTTTGTGAAGAGTTTGGTCATAAAGAACGAGACTTTTTCTCTGTTTGTCATTTTGACTGAAAGTCCAGCCATAATCTACTTTATCCACCAATTTTAAAGTGATTATAAGAACTTACTCAGCGACATTTCATCTTCATTTGGCTTAACATGGTTCTGGGAATTCTGGCTCAGGACCAGAGATCCGTTGGAGAATTCCTCTAAAACTAGCCGGTATTCCTGTAACGTTCCCAACCTGCTGTGGGAAACCCGGGGATTTCTGCCGATGTTTTCTGGAGGGGAATCCGGCAGGAGCAACGGCTGCGGCGCGGCGCCAAACCGACAACCTCTGACTCAGATCCATGATGTGTCTGCAGGCGCCGGCCTGTTCAGACCGACTCTGACCCGTTCCAGATTTTATAAGTTTTGTTTGAAATGACATGAAAAACATGCAGAGCTGTAGGAAGTATTCACACCCTGACAGATTTTTGGTTTTGCTTTTTTTTAAGTCTTAAAATGTTTCAGATTGAGAAACTAACCAGGTTTACTTTACAGCAGACTTCAGCAACAAGGCAGTTTGAAGAGCTCTGCATGATGAAAACAAAACTGCGAAATGAAGAGCTTCAGTCCAGACCAGAATGAATCAACAGTAACTCTAACCAGTCACACCTTTACTGGGTGAAAAAAGCCAGTTTCTGTGTCTCCCTGTGAAAACGATGGTTCTGAATAAATCCACCTAAACTGTATTTTGTTACGGAGCCTCTGCTGGCTCACAGTGACTCTGCCACAATAATTAAACTGTCATATCAATGCATATAACAGATAAAAGGTCACAAAAATCATTGAAAATGATGTCAGGTTAGAGTCAGTGTTAGTTCATGACAATTGTTTCTAAAGAACTACTAGAGGTTTGTTACATCATCTGAAACTTAACATGCAGTTAACTTGTTAGAAACACAGTGACTTATTAGTTTGCAGAATCCATCCCATTTATGTGACTAAAATAAAATTAACCACTTTCACCTTTTTCTTTCAGGTTGATTTCAGAGGGTGAAGCTGTTGAAAAACAAGAAGAAAACCAGAAGGCTCTTGATTTGTTCAAACAGGCGTTCAGCATTCACCAAACTCCCAAACTGGAGAGCAGAATAAAGAAGATCGAAGAACTCCTGGCCGAGAATGACTTGGAGGATGAAGACGACGAGTTTGTCAATGTGAACAACAGCGGCTTAATGCTGTTTAAAGAGCTGCATGACAGGCTGTACGACTATCAGAGAGTCGGAGTTTCCTTCCTGTACGGCCTCTACAGGGACGGCCGAAGAGGA
>NW_015115068.1:39115-60803 GCF_001443285.1 Poecilia latipinna
CGAGCAGATGGACCGCTGCGCCGCGTCTGGCGCCAACCCGGACAGCTACGAGTCTCTGGTCCGCATGTTTGGGATTTCAGACCACGACCTCATGTTTTCTCTTGATGTGAACCATGATGAGGACCCTGAAGACCAGGAGGCATGCCACTACATCGAAGGGCGGGTCCAGAAGGCTCAGGAGCTGATGAAGGCAGAGTCTGAGCTGCAGGTGGGTCAAAGATTAAAGATCAAATTATATTTGTGCAAACTAATTTGTGTACATTATGTGACACAAGTTAGTTTTGTATACTAAGTGTTGTATCCAATGGAGTCACAGTACAGAAGCAGGATTTTTGCAAGTTATCACTAACCGTTTGCGGTCCCAAAAGTTTCCCAAACGCAGCATTCCTGAACAGTACTGATATGCTGATAATGTTTAGATACATCTACCCCTAAAACCAACAATTATACTCAGATCTTACTCATTGGTTTCCTGGACGACCACAAGATATCCACCAACCAACATTGTTTTGGTTGGTTGCTGCTCTACTGATTGCCTCCCTGCCTCTCTAGGCTCTCTTTTCTCCACTCATCTATAAAAAAAATCTTGGTGTGAAATTTCAGTGTTTTTAGTTTGGGACAGGTAACATTATTGGATGGAGAAAGGAGTACTTTAAAAATCTCCTAAAGCCTACTATCATGTGTTGCCTGGTGGAAGTAGGGAATGGGGACTCGGAGTTGGGCTTGGGATCACTCTCTTCAGCCTTCCTGGTAAGGCCTGTATCAGGGTGATGGAGAGGAGAGAACATCTGACAGTTGAACTTTGGGTTCAAGAGGACCAGTGTGTCCTGGTCAAGAAACAGCGGATCAGCTCTACGCTCTTCACAGGGTTCTTAAGACTTTGTGGGAGTTTGCCCAACCAGTCCATGTGTGTTTTTTATAGACCTAGGGAAAACTTTTAACCATGTCACTCATGGGCCCCTGAGGGGGTGCTCCAGAAATATGGAGTGTGGGGAACGTTATTAGGGGCTATCTGTTTTCTATGCAAGCAGTGTAGGAGTTTGGTTACCATTGCCAGCACTAAGTCAGACCTGTTGCTGGGTTTTGTCTTTGGTTTGTGTGGATAGTGAGGTTCTACTGGCTCCCTCTGGTCAGGACCTACAGGATGCATGGGAGGGATACACAGTCAAGTGTGAGGTGGTTGGGATGGAGATCAGATCCTCCAAGTCTGGAACCATGGTTTTAGACCAGAAAATTCTCTCCAAGTAGAAGAGAAGGTCCTCCCTCAAGAGGAGGAGTTCAAATATCTTGGGGTCTTGTTCAAATGAGGAAAGGATTGAGCAGGAGACCAACAGATGGATCAGTGCGGCTCCTGCAGTAATACGGCCACTGCCTAGTCCGTTGTGGAGAGTTGAGCCTAAATGTGACGCTCTTGATTTACCATAAGTATGGTCAGGTTGGGCCTTGGCCAAAAGAATGATATTGTGAATATAAGGAGCTGAAATGAGTTTCCTCCACACAGTGGCTTGGCTCTCCTTACAGATAGGTTGAGGAGACCAACCATCCAGGAGGGGCTCAGAGTAGAATCACTGTTTCTCCACGTCGAGAGGAGCCAGTTGAAGTGGCTCTAGCATCTTTTCTGGAGACTTGTCATGTCTCTCAGCTGACCTGGGAATGCCTCAGGCTTCTGCCTGAAGAGCTGGAGGAGGGAAGTGTTGGTCTGTCTGGTGAGACTACAGATCCTGTGACCCAGTTCTGGATAACTGGATGAGTACAAGTAGTTTTAACCAGAAGGTCCTAAATGTGGCTTCTTTAGCTTTGAAGGTCTTGAATCCAGTCTATAACTGTTAATATATGGTTTTGGGTTTTTTCTGCAGATGCAGTTGGATGTGGGAACAGAACCAACATGGCAGAGAAAACCACTGGAGAGTAGAGAAGATCCAAATGAGAAGAACTCAAAACATCTAAAACCTTCCAACCCACAGCCTGTTAACAACAACTTCTCCATCTTAATGGGGCCAGCTGCAGTTGAGATGGATTTGTCTGCTCCAGGCAGAAATGAGCCACCACATCATAAGGCAGATGAACCTCCTGAGCTGTCTTTAAACACCTTGTCTCAGAAAACCTCTGCTGATGTTGGAGAACCAATGGAGAAATCTTCAGGAAGTGATGCCAACCTCCAGATAACAGCAAATAATGACAACGACAAACTGAACAGAACCTCCCACTGTGAGATGGACCTAAACTCCAGCGTTGAAGCAGACACCTTCAGGGTGATCTCTGCGCCCAAAGCCTCTAAAGAAAACCTGGAGTTTTCTGCCTTTGTTGCAGAGAACGCTCAAACTGAGGAGGAGCAGAAACTCCTGTCTCCTCCTCAGTTAAATGGAAGGTCTCTGTCAGAGAGTCTACACAACAAAACTGACCACAGCAGAGACAAGTCCACCAATGACTTGAACTGGACAACCAAGAAGCAAACAGCCAAAGATAATTATGACAGCGGTAGGGATGACTATGAAGAGCAGCAGATAGTCACTCTCCAGGTCAGCCCCTTTCAGCTGCCCAGAGCCTCCAGAAGGACGGCTAGACAAACCACACCAGATGACTTCTGTCATTCCCTGCTCCAGTCCACCATAGAGAATATCAATGATCAGGAAATAGAGGAGGAGAGCAACAAACATGACAAAGGCATTGATGTTTCAAGAAAAAATATCCTGTTGACTCCTGAGGAACCTCAGCCAGAGACGTTTGTAGAGACATCTCTGCATTCCTCTTGTGAATACCCACAAGAGGAGGAATATCCTGTTGTAAGCAAGTTTTCCCTGGACAAGACATTCACCCTGAAAGAAGAAGAGAACAGTGATGATGACAATGAGACGGAGATATCAGAGTCAAACTCTGAGGGAAAACAGGAGGGTGGAACTGGATCAACTAAGCTTCGGCTGGACGGATCCAGCAGTGAGGATGAGGAGGAGTTAGAGCAAGATGATGCAGAGGAGATGAAAGTGGACAAGACTGAGGATGAGGAGTCTGAGGAAGAGATGCAAGAACATGAACCTGTGGAAAACCAGGAGGAGCTTAAGAAGTAGGAGAGGGAAGGGGAGTTACAGGAGATTCAAAATGAGGAGGTGCAAGATAATAACCCTCAAGAGGAGAAGTGTCAAGAGGAGCCTGTGGGGAGGGTGATGGAGGAGGCTGAAAAGGAGAACCAAGGGGGGGCGCTAGAGGAGGAGATCCAAGAGAACAACTCAGGAGAGGATGACCCTCAAGACGAGAATAATCAGGAGGAAGATTCTGAGTTGGAGGAGGTGACTGGGGATTTCTTGAAGTTGACCTTCATCGTCGACTCTCCAAACATCCAGGTCAGTTAGAACTTTTCTTGGTTCTTCACTCAGTTCCAGTTCTCACTGTTCCAAACGATGATGCTAAATGTTGAGCTCAAGCAGCAGACCAGGAACCAGGCCTGTCTTGGTGACTAGTTGATGTGTGTTCTCCTGCAGATGAAACCAGCTGACAGCACGGCCCAGAGGACAGAACCAACCGGGACAAGCGAGCCGCTGGAGACCCATAGCAGACAGAGGGAACCAAAGCAGAACAACAACCTCAGCACTGCAGAGATGGACCGGCCTGGTTCTGGAGCAGAGGAACTCTGGCTGAATCCGACTCTAAACGCCTCACCTCAACACCCTGCAGCTGTTGGAGATCTGATGGACCAGAGTGTGGTGCTGGTCACCTGCCCATCATGGCAGATAACAAGAACAGAACTTCTCACTTTGAAATGGGCTGTGAGCCTGACTTTAGCTTCGAAGACAAATCCAACAGAAAAAGTGCTAAGTTTGAAATATTTCATAAAAACTTTGTCCTGCAGTTGGAGGACAGTGACAATGTTCAGAAAGATGAGGAGTCTGAAGAAGACCCTCTGACTCAGGGTCTGGACAAACTGACCATCAGCAGCAGCAACGCCTCCATCGATGGACATCAAGAGAAGACGCCCCACATAAAGAATCCCACTGAGCCAAACTCCTCTGGATCGTCTTCTCACCATCTGAGGAACAGAGATGGGGGCAGTTTGTCTGAGGGTTCCTATAAATCCATCCTTTGGTGTATCACCAAGAACGACGACGCTCTGGACTTCCATGAAGACAGCGAGGATGTTGATGCTCCAGAGAAAATGATCATCCCTTTGATGTGGAAAGAACCTCAGTCAGAAAAAAATGACAACACAGGAGAAGAGGAAGATGAGGCTGTGAACATGTCTATCCTGAAGGAGGAAGAGGAGGAGGACCATATTGATGCCGATGATGAGACGGAGACAGATGGTGATGAAGATGCTGACATGTCCTCTGATGGAAGCGAGAAAGAAGATGCAACTCATTCAAGTCCCAATGAACTTCAGCTGGATGGAGGAGATTTTCAGGAAGATGCAAAGCAAGAGAAGGATTCTGAAGAAGAGGAGGAGGCAGATAAAGAGGAGATACAAGAGGAGGAACTGGTGCAGGGAGACACCCTTAAAGAGGAAACCAAAGACTTGTTTGAGAATGCACAGATACAAGACAATGAGAGTCAGGAGTGGAGGTCTGAGGATGAATATGGAGAGAAGAGGTGTGACAAGGAGGCCAAAGAAGAGAGGGAGTCTGAGGAGATGCAAGAGAAGGAGGACAATTCAGAACACGATGATCCCCAAGAAGAGCCTGATGGAAGGAGAGCACAAGAGGATGAGAAAATTCAGGCAGAGGAGACCGAGGACTGGAAATCTAGGGAGGAAGACGAGTCTGAGGAGGAGGAAACTCAGGAGGAGCAGTTTGATGAGGCCAAGAAGAGGAGATGCAAAGGGGGAAGTTTGGGAAGGAGACGCCAAACAAAAAGGCTGAGGAGTGGGAGTTTGAGGAGGAGTCTGAGAAAAAGGAGACGGAAGAGGAGAGCCACGATGAGTTAGGAGAGAATAGCTCCAAAGAAGAGGAAAATAAAACACAGGTTTCTGAGAAAGAGGACACCCGAGAAGTCCAGGGCCAAGGGTGGGAGTCTGGGGAGGACTCTGAAGAAGAGGAGCCTGAGGAGCCAAAAGAGATTCAAGAGGAAAGGAAGGAGTCAAAGAAGGATGACGCCAAAGAAGATGAGACCGATGAGGAGGTGCCCAAGACGAGGAAATCACAGGAGAGCAAGACTCTGGACTGGGAGGCTGAGAAAGAGAAACACCAGGAGGAGACGCAGCTGGAGGTTAAGACTCAAGAGGATAAATGTGAGGAGACGGTGATGCAACGGGAGGAGGCGTCTGAAAAAGAAGAGACACAAGAGCAGGAGTTGCAACCGGAAAAGTCTGAGGAGGTCAAGGAAACACAAAGAGAGGAAACTCAAGAGGAGTCTAGAAAGGAGAAGGGGCAAGAAGATGAGACGCATCAGGAGGAGTCTGAAGAAAAGGAGCCTGAGGAGGAGATTAAAAATGGAGAGACTCAAGGAGAGGAGTCTAAGAAAGAGTTGACACAGGAGGAGCTTCACAAGGAGCTGTCTGATGACGGTAACACCCCTGAGGAGCAACCTGAGGAAGAGGAGGCGTTTGAGAAAGCAGATGTGCAAAAGAAGGAGGTGAACATGGACGAGTCTGAGGAGGCTCAAGAGGATGTGTCCAAGGACAATATGGAGGAGGAAGAGACACAAAAGGAAGAGATGCAGGAGGTGGCGTCTGAGGAGCAAGAGCCTGAGGAGGGAGAGCATCTAGAGGAGGAACCTGACCAGGAGAAGACGGAGCATCTAGAGGAGGACATGAACCATCTGCAGAACATCCTCCTTCAGTCTGACTCCAGCTTCCAAGCAGAAACACCCAGGATAAAGCCTGAGTTTGACTTGTCCAGCAGAAACTTTGTCCTACGGTTAGAGGACAGCACTGTTGACCTGCAGGACTCAGAAACCGAGGAAGAGGAGCAGACGCTGCTGCATGAGCTCCAGAGGAATGGCAGCTTCAATGTTGAGCAGTCTCTGTCAGAGAGTCTGCACAGACGGACCTTCAGCAGCTGCAGAGTCTCCGATTTAGATGAATCCATCACAACCACTATGAAGAGGAGAGCTGCTGAAGAGGAAGAGGACGAGGAAGAGCTGTTTCTGCGTCTTTTCAACAAGTCGCTCAGGATTCTCAGAGCTTCCACACCAATATCAGGAGCCTCCGTTTGCTCTCCTCAGATCACAAAGAAGAGGTCCTCCTGTCATTCCCTCCTTCACTCCATCACTGATGATCAGGAGGAAGAGGAAGAAGGAGACGCCGGTTCTGGTGCTGATGGTGGTGGAGATGTTTCAGGATGGAGTTCTGAGGCAAAGGAAGAGCAAAATGCTTTCTTCACCTGTAATGAGTCGGAGCAGGAGCAGAAAACCAGAAAGGGTCTCAAAACAGACGAGGAGGAGGACGAGGAGGAGGAGGAGGAGAGTAATGCTGTTTATCTGTCTTTAGAAGAGTTGGAATCGGAGGAAGATGATCTGATGTGTTGAACTCGGTGAGGAAACCCAGCAGGGCAGCGAACAGTCGGCTCATGGACCCTTCTGACCTCTGGACAGCAAACGGATTCAGTCTCAGAGATGTGAGGAAAGGTCTGGGACAGCCGGACCAAGATGGACGACGGCCGGTGCTTCTTCCTCAGACCGGTCCAGGACCGACCAGCCTGTCCAGGACCGACCAGCCGGTCCAGGACCGACCAGCCTGTCCAGGACCAGCCGGTCCAGGACCAACCAGCCTGTCCAGGACCAGCCGGTCCAGCAGCTCAGCAGGTCTCCAGGTTTAGCCAAGCAGATTTGGGCCCAAATAAAGGCTCAGGACTTCAGGACCCGTTTTATTCAGCAGGACTGAGTAATTATGTGATCGATTGTTGGAGCTCAGATTAGTTCTGTGTTCAGTTTAAACTGCAACATTAAAGTTTCCAAGTCTGGAGGTGTGAAAGTGTCCAGAAAGGAAACCAAAGTCTCAGGTTCCCCGACCCTGACCTGTAAATCCAAAATGGCCGCCTCGTTACGTCTGATCAGCTGTTTCTGTTTAAGCCACACTATTCTGTAAAAACATTTTAGTTAAACAGTTTGAAAATACAAAAAAGTGTCATGATGTCTGTTTGGTTTAGTTTATCTGGGTTTGGGTTCACAGCTGTCCTGGTTTTGTTTCTTGTTTGCGTTCATCCCTTTAGCTAGCTTAGTTCCTCAGATCAAGACTTTTTCCCTCTTAATTTGGCTCGTTTTCTCCTGTCCCACTAACTATTTAAGTTCTGGTCTCTGTCTGGAGCGTCTTACGCCTGTAGTTTGGTGAATAAATCTTTGAGTTGAATAAATCTTCAATGCGTCATTGTTTGCATTTTGTCTCTCTCATCTCCACCAATCCTGACAAAAAGACCTTATTAGCTTGCTTTGCTAATAGCATTTAGCTGATTGCACTGAGCTGATCTATACTAGCGCTGAGCTAATATCACTCAGCTAATCTGTATTGAATAATAACACTGAGCCTGATAGTCGTCCGATTGTCCATGTTGGAACATATTTTCATTTGGATTGATGTGAGTTTGAGGAAAACTTAAACCAGTGGTAAATGGTTCCTGTTCTCAGATCAGTTGCTGTTTTCACTGTGATCCTAATGAATGCCAGACTCCTGAGTCTCTACAGGCAGCAGAATATCATCAGAACCAGTCCGAGGAGCTGCTGCTGGAAATTAAATCATTTGGAGAAATTTCATTTCTCTATGAACACTGAATTTAAGTTCTCGCTGAATAAACTGCTGAGCTGACTATAAATTCAATCTAAAGTTGAACCTTTAAAGTAATTTGTATATTTTTTTATTCATAAGATGAATTGAATATATAAGCTTCATAAAGTTTTTTAATTTCATATTTAGAATAATTAAACCACAGGAAAGAGAAATGAATAACAGCCTCCTCACATCTGGATTTCTGGAGAAGATGGTCCATCAGTGACCCAGAAAAGACCAAACATGGCGCATGTTTAATCCAGAAAACTGCGCCTTCATGGACGCTTCGGAAGATCTGACAACAATAAGAGGAACGGGAAGCTAGTCGTCTCCTGAATAAGTAAAATTAAAATCCATGAGGCTTTCTCCGTTCATGTCGCTGCTGTAAACACAGAGGGCGATGGAAACAGAAACTTTCATTCTATCAAATAAAATCAAGGAAGCAACTCAGTTTATTTACAACTGTCCCAAAACATGATGCGCATGTCCCTGCAGTTCGAGGAATGTCCTCCAGGTGGCACCAAACAGCCCAATTGGGAATGCAGTGAAAAAGTCACTTTTTCACTGGGATCAGTATCAGGTGATTTGGACCGGTACCGGTACCTGCTGCTAGGCAGACAGAACCAGCAGTTCCTGGTTTTATGATCAGAGTCCTGAATGATTTAAACAGGCGACACTTTAAATGTTTTATTTATTTTAACAGAATATCAATATTGCAGTGAATATTTGATCTATTTCTGATGGTTGCAGTTGAAGCTGGTTCTGATCCCAGAGTTCAGTTTGCATTTCTTCCACTTATTTAGTTATTTATTTGGATCAGAACCAGGATCCACATGGAGAAATCAAACCGAATGTCTTCCTGTAGCAAAACGGATCCGATCCGGTTAGTTTCTGTTCAATCAATCAAACTATTTCTATAGCATATTTCAGCTGCAAGGCATTTCAAAGTGCTTCACATCATTAAAAACAAAAACACAGAGTAGGTCCAACCCGTCTGGTTCTAATGAAACGGGAAACGTTCTGCTGCTGATCTCCGGTTAAATCCAGATCAGCATCTTTACAGATTTAGAAATATCCTGGAGCAGCAAAGGACTCTGGGAACTGATCGCTTTACATTTAGAGAAATCAGCAGAATCCAAAAACTGAAGCTTTATTTACGGAAACTGAAGAAGCAGGAAAATATTAAACACTTTTGTTTAGTCACAACTTTATTTAATGTTTTTACATTTAAACCGTAAAACTGTTTTCTGTTCGGTAGAAACGATTTCAGCTTGCAGAGATTTCTCATGATGACAGAAGAAAATGTCCAGGATCGTTTCTAACACCAGAACCGGAGAGAAACATCCGACCCCTGGGGCATGAGAGGCCGATCAGAGTCCATCTACCGGAACCAGCCGGCTTCCGGCTGGTTCCGGGTCGCTGGGCGGTTCTGCTGCTACCGCCTGTGGCTGAGCTGCCGGTACAGCTGGATGGTGATGAGCTGGACCTCAGGGTCGCCAGGTCGGAGGTCGATGGCTCTGAGGAAGAAGTCCAGCGCGTCGTCGGGTCGGTTCTGGCTGATCCTCTCCTTCCCGCTGCGGACCAGAGACTCGTAGCTGTCCGGGTTGGCGCCAGACGCGGCGCAGCGGTCCATCTGCTCGCCGGAGGCCAGTTCTGCCTCGATGCTCGACTCCTCCAGGCTCAGGCGCTCGGGCGATGCTCCGTTACCATGGCAACTCCGCTCCTCCTCCGGCCGAGGCTCATCTTGAGCAGAACCCGCCATGCTGTCGCCGCCCGCTGAAGAGAACTGATCCGACGCCTCTTCCTCTTCATCATCATCATCCTCTTCCTCTGTATGCAGAGTCTCTCCAGCCGTCTCTTCCTGCTCAGAGTTCATCCCCAGCACCTTCTCTGCTTCCTCTTCATCGCTCTCGTTCTCGTCTGAGTCCTGGATGACAAGCTGGAGCCGGGAGCGATTGGAGACCACAGACGTGTTTCCTGTGACGCTCCGTCTGGACCTGGGTGGAGACATTTTGGGTGTGGACGATCCGAGCACCTGGAAGGAGCCGATGAGCTGCTGCTCCTCTTCATCACTGTCATAAATCACTGCTGCCCTCTTCCTCTTGGTGCCCACGATGGACTCGTTGGCGGACTCGTTGGCGGACTCGTTGGCGGTCCCGTTGGCGGACTGGTCCAGATCCGAGACGCCGGTCCGTCTACAGAGACTCTCCGTCAGGGACTTTTGGACGCTGAAGCTGCCGTTGAGCTGAAGCTCAGTCAGAAGTTTCTGCTCCTCTTCCTCGGTGTCGGCAGCGTCCAGACCCTCGTCTTCGTCGCTGTCCTCCAGCTCCAGGTTGAAGTTTCCGTGAGAAGACTCGAGCCCGGCACTCAGTCTGGAGGCGTCATACTGCTGAAGGTCCGAGTCGCTGTGGTTCTGCTGGTCGGTCTCAGAGGTTCTGGTCGGCCTGACGGGCTTCTCGTCTGCCGTCATCTCAATCAGACTGGCGTCCGGTCCAGAAGAGCTGCCTATTGGTTCTGCAGAAGCATCTCCAGACAGATCAATGACTTCATTGCTGGACTCCTTATGGGGTTGCTTTCCTCCAGAACCGGACCGGTCCATATCCACCACCTCCAGAGACACTTTGGGGTCAGGAAGTGGAAGAGGAAGTCCTGGCATTGGGTTCCTTGGTTTCTTCTCGTTGGACCGGCGCCTGGTGTTGTCCGGCGTCTGTCTCAGCCAGGCTGGTTCTGTGCTGGACGCCATGCTCGCCGCCAGCTGCATCTGCAGGAACAGAACCACCATCAGCAAGAGGAGAACAAGATGATCAGCCCAGGGTCAGAGGTCACAACATGAAGACATGACTAGAAACCCCAGAGCTCCATCTCTACAGGCCTCAGCTTAAAGGTTAAAGAAACTTCTCTCTAGAAACAAGATGGCTGCCGGACTGAGTTTAGATGCTGGACCATAATGGACCTCTCATTAGCCATCAGGAACGATGTTGGACGGTTGATGCAGAGGGTTTTGTTTTGGCGCTACAGAACCTGGGAAGCTTGTCAGTAAGTTTCTAACGTGTTTCTGGGTTTCAGGCCTCCAGGCCTCAGCACCAAGAGCAACAAAGATCTGGTGGAACTGACTTCAGAAGGATGCAGCTGCTTCCTGGTCAAAGACCCACAGATATAGGGTGACCCTAAAGCCCTGGATTCTGCCCCCTGTGACCCAGTGTCCCTACAGCCAAGGGAGACCACCGATTGGCCCCCAAGATGGCTGCCAGAGCTCAGATGGACCGGGGCACATTGCCCTCTACTTGAGGTGACCCCTAGGGGTCAAGAGGCATGGATCCCCATCAGAGGCCTGGTCAGCCCCCGATGGGGATCTGTCTGGTTCCCAAACTGCCCGACAGATCCCCAGGCTCAGTGGTGCCTGTGACAGCCCACCACTCCGGGCTCAGCTTCAGCATCTGCACTAAGCGCCTCAACTAAAGGTTAGGCTGCCCCATACCGCCATCAGATATACCCAGGCCGTCCCCCACAGCTACAGTCAGCGGGACCAAACCAACCCTCTGAGCCCCATCTCTCCATCCCATGGTGTTTGCCACTGGGCCATAAGGTGGGATGGGGGATACTGCAGAAGCTATGCCTGCATGGCTCATCGTTCCACACCAGAGAACCTACTGAACTGTGGTGTTGCATATATTAGGGAGGAGGATCAAACCTGGAAGAAACTGGGTCAACCCTGTAGGGAGTAGGACAACAGAACAATGATCCCAAATACAGCAGCTTATCTACAACAGAATGGCTTGGAGAAGGAAGAATGAATGTGCTGCAGTTGCTTGGTCAATGTCCTGACATTATGATGACGGAAAGCTTTGGTGGAACCAAAGCAGAAGTAACCAGGTTTGTTTAAACTCGGTCAGAGAACGTCTGGAGGCCTCTAATAGATCTGACTAGACCATCTTTAGCTCACATTACTGTAAATCTGGGCTGTCAGACTCCTAAGTTGTGGTTCCATGTAGACATGATTTAATCTTTACCCACCTGCAGCTCAGACTCTGCCTTCATCAGCTCCTGAGCCTTCTGGACCCGCCCTTCGATGTAGTGGCATGCCTCCTGGTCTTCAGGGTCCTCATCATGGTTCACATCAAGAGAAAACATGAGGTCGTGGTCTGAAATCCCAAACATGTGCATAGCATGCAGTTGAGCGATGTGCTCATCTAGAGCTGGGTCAGTCCGTCGTTGTCTGGAGTGCAGATCCTGCAGCTGAAGTTGGGTGCTGGAAGACCTTGGGTCCTCCAGGGTGAAGAGCTCCTTCAGTTCTTGTCTGCTGAAGTACCTGAACGGGTTCTTTGTGTCTCCGGTGTTCTGCCGGATCAGGGAGTCTTTGAAAACCTGCCGCCTGTAGATCTTCTCCTCCACCGTTCCACAGGTTATCAGTCTGTAGATCACTACGTTTTCTGTCTGGCCAATGCGGTACGCTCTGTCGACAGCCTGAGCGTCTGTAGCAGGGTTCCAGCTCGGATCGTAGATGACTACTCTGTTTGCTGCTGTCAGGGTGATGCCCACTCCTCCAACCTGAGTGGTGAGGAGAAACACGGAGTAACGTTTGTCTGTTTGAAACCGAGAGATCAGTTTTTCTCGTTCTGTGATCTGCGTGATGGTTCCATCCAGTCTCAGCAGTTTGAACCCTCTGTTGCCAAGGATCCGTTGGAGGATGTCGAGGACTGTCCTGTAGTGAGCAAAGACCAGCGTTCGGTGGCCTTCCTCTCTCAGACGCTCTAGAAGAGCCAAAAGAAAGACAAGCTTTCCAGATTCTGATATTAAAGTTTCATCTGAAACGTTTGCGATACTCTTAACATCAGTCTCATCGTTTTCCCCTTCAGGATTTTGATCCAGCCCTAACTGTGCAGTAGCATTGGCAGACAACAGTCTGGGATGGTCACACAACTTCTTCAGGATGTTTAATTCAGCCAGAGGTGATTTGGTGGTCATCAGCAGCTCCTTGATGTGGTCCAAACTGATGAACTGTCTGTAAATGTCCTCCTGAATGGCACTCAGGTAAGTCCAGACGATCAGGTCATTCTTTCGAGTGAGCTTGGGCATGACTGCCCCAGAGGTTGGCTGAGGGTTTTGGTGGTTACCAGGTTCTGAGTTTGCCTCTTTTCCACCAGTCTTCTTCTTTTGCACTTCTGATTTTGTTCTACGAAGGAAGTAGGGCTTGATCAGAGTCATGAGGTTCTCGGACATCCTGGAGCCGAGAGCTTTTTCCCCAGGAGTAGCATCCTTCTCCCTGGCGCGGGTGATGGGGTTCTCATACTCTGTTTTGAAAGTCTTGGCTGTTCCCAGGAGAGTTCCCTGACAGGCAAAGTCAAAGAGGGTCCACATTTCCCTGAGGTTGTTCTGGACCGGCGTTCCCGTCAGGAGAATCCTGTTCTTGGAGGGAATGGCGTAGGCACTTTTGGCTGTTTTGGTGGAAGAGTTTTTAATCTTGTGTGCTTCATCCAGGATCATGTAGTCCCAGCAGAACTCCTTTCCCTGAAATGAGGCCAGCTGCTGCCAGTTGTTCATCAGCATGGTGTAGGTGGTGATGATCACTCCTCCTCGCCTCTGAACTTTCTCCAAACTCCTGGTCCTCTCTGCTTTACTGGCACCGTGGAAATCCTTCACCCTCATTCCTGGAGTCCATTTGCTGAACTCCTTGACCCAGTTTGTGATGAGAGAGGTTGGCATGACCAGCAGAGTGTGTTTTATCAGGTCGTTGTCGTACATGCCAGAGAGGAAGGAGATGATCTGGATGGTCTTCCCGAGTCCCATGTCGTCCGCCAGAACTCCTCCTCTTCGGCCGTCCCTGTAGAGGCCGTACAGGAAGGAAACTCCGACTCTCTGATAGTCGTACAGCCTGTCATGCAGCTCTTTAAACAGCATTAAGCCGCTGTTGTTCACATTGACAAACTCGTCGTCTTCATCCTCCAAGTCATTCTCGGCCAGGAGTTCTTCGATCTTCTTTATTCTGCTCTCCAGTTTGGGAGTTTGGTGAATGCTGAACGCCTGTTTGAACAGCTTCAGAGCTTGCTGAATGTCTCCTTGTTTGGCAACAGCTTTGCCGTCTGAAATCAACCTGAAACAAAGAACTAGGGCTGTCATGATGATGAATGATTTGAATATGATTTCAGAGTTTTGTATAATCTTTGGTCATGTTAACTAAAATAAATTGACCTATTACTGTTAGAGGTAAATTTTCTAACCTATAGAAAAGTAAATGTTAGGGATGTAAAACTGAAAATCTGGGCCAATGTTGATATGTTGATATCTGGTATCAATACTGCTGTCATGGCAGCATTTACCAATGTTTTAATTTGTCACATTTTTTATTTGATTTCTTGTTAGAATGGTCGATAGATTAGCAGATTACTGAAAAACTCATTTACAGCAGCCCTAAACAGAACCTCTGCCGGGTCGGCTCTAGTCCAAACCGGACCGGTACCAACAGTGGGAACAAGCCGGGCAGCAGGACACGCCTGAAGCCACAACAGGTTGTTTTAATCTGATTCAAACTGAGTCCATGAAGAGTCTGAAGCGCTCCACACCAAGTTATAGTTGCACATTTAAAAGTTTGCATCGAGTGCAGATTTAAAAAATAAATAAAAAGACTTCACTGATCCCAAAGGGAATGTAATTAATTAATTAATTTGGTGTGTGAGCCGATCAGTCGGTGTGGCTTTTACATCAGTTCTTTGAAAACGAGTCTTCACACAGGGTTCATATAAATACTGGTACAGGTGAACCTGCTCTGCCAGAACACCTTCCAAACAATCATGTTTCATGAATGGCGGCACCACAATCTGTGCAAAAATGTTTAGGTGAGCACCAACTCGCTGTGACGGTGTGAGGCTGAGGCGCAGGACAGGGACGGCGCGATTGGTGCGTGTCCACTGGCACCCAGTTCAATACATCGACTCCAAACCGAGCTTAGCACAACATTTAACAAAGCCTGGAGGCAGATAATTTACCTTGAAGAATTTTAGAAATTGATGTTTGTTACAAAACCTAATGTGACACTGACATCAGCACTAAACCATCAGTAACTTCATGTTTCTGCAGACTGACGGGCCTGAACACCATGTGGTCTGAATAATCACATCAACGACCCAACAGCACCACAGTGAAACAGTCCAGCAGCTGGTTCAGGGTTCATGTCACTCTCCACTTCCTGTGAGGTTTAAGGTCAGAAAAACATCTGACAATGTTGGTTAGTGTTGAGATAATGATGTGATTTATATAAACGATAAAGAGTTAATGTGTTTCCAGGCTCACAGTAAATAGACCAACATGAAAACTCACCTGTTTATCTGCTCCACTTAACAAAAGGTTTTAATTAACTTAAGGCCTTTCAGTCACAACTGATTTCAAACTGGATGGAAATATAAACGTTTTTTATTTTAAAGTGAATTTACTGCCTCACTAATAGGTGGTAAAATAAATATTTTATTTAGGGTAATTTTCTGTTTAACCATATGTTTAGTTTTCATTTATTGCAATATAATCTTTTTATCCACCAGTGTTTTGATTTACAAAAATCATAAAAGTCCCTCATTCATCCGTTTTATCTGTTAAATTCAGGCAGAACTGGACCTGTGCTCTTTAAACTGGTTCTGGTTAAACTGCCATGACAGCTTCTACTGGGAATGTTAACAAATAGATTCAAATATAAAACATTGTACAGATTGTGCTTGAATGAATCTACATTTGCTAAAGAGTCCTGGTGGTAAAATAAAACCACCATGGTTCAGATACGAGTCCTGTCTGAGCTGCTTATGGATATTTTGATCTCAAGTGTTCAGAATATTAGAAAAATTGCTGAAACAAATTGAAGAAGTTGGAGAATGTTAGTTTGTTAACTTATGTTTACAGCAAAGACAAAAATAAAATAAATAAAAATTAGATGTAAAACTTTGACATTTCATTACCTGCTGTATGTTTCCATCTGGTCCTCCATACACAAAGATCTGCAAAAACAGAGTCTGGGTCAGAACCAGAACCAAACCAGAGGATACATCCAGACCCAACTGGAAACCAAACAGCTCAGAGATTTATCAAATATTTCTCTTGTTTTGATATTATAATAAATCGCTGCTTGTTGCTCATTTTATGTATTTATGGTAAGTTTTGTCTCCAACCTCCGTCTGCATCGATTCAGACTCACTAGCTGTTGATTTAAAGTCATATTTAATGTCTGCAGTACAGAAATGTTGCTTTATGACTTTAAATTTACTTTAACCTGCATCCAAACCACCTGAAACAGACTCCTCTACCAGTGAGAGGATTAATTTAATTTTTAAATTAATCATTAAGAAATGTTTAAAAACAACAAAAAGAATGTAATAATTTACATCAGAGTATCCAAAGCGTAGACCGACTGCAATTCAAGCCCAATTCTGCCCACCAGCACAGGATGTTGATCCACATGGAGAAATATTACATATTAATTATTACAGACAAATTAAAATGTTATTATTAATAGGGAAAATGGGATATACAGCACAAAGTATGTATTTTAATAATCAGGCTTCTTCTGACGTTGTCTTCGGTCTGTTGCTGGGATCAGTTAGCCACTAACTAGCTCCTCCATTATAAACCATGTGAACATCAGCTAGCTGCGATGCTAACTCAGCCGTTCAAATAAACAGCCGTTAGAGTCGCTTCACTTACTTCTCCAGCCTGTCAGAAACCTCCGACACCTCCGCGTCACCCTTACAGCCCTCCGTGTTCATGTTTTCATACAAATTAAAATCTACTTTATTGTTTCTTTAACGTCAAATCAGCAGCTGCCTCCTCAAAGAAACTTCCTGAATGAGAGATTTGATGTTTTCATATTTGAAGCAGAGACTCTTCCCCCCGCCGATTCAATGCAGCCAACCAGAGAGCACGCTGTCGTGACGCAGAACTCACGTTGTCCAATCAGAAAGGAGATATGGCTTAAAAAAAAATAATAAAAAAAAAGAAAAAAAAAATATATTTAGTACAGGTAAGAAGAGTCTTATGAAAACTGGTTATAAGTAACTGGGAAGTCACACACTAAATTATGGACTTGTATATATATTTTAATAACTTTGTTGACAAAAAAGTAACTGGATTATGGATATATTATATATGCAGGAGCTAAATCAACGACACAGAAAGCGGACAGATTCCAGAACAAAATACAAAAATCTGTATTAATAAAAATGTTAGTAAGAGACACAGAAGAGAAATTTTAAATGATGAGACTGAGGGGAGGTCATACCAATCTGGATGAAATCTCGTGACTTTACCTACTTTTTTATTAAAGAAGTTAAAGCTTGTCGCTGCGGGAGGTGGCGCTGGTGAGCCTCTGTGTGTCAATCAAAGCGAAGAAGAAGACAAAAAGTAAACAGGAAGCCGTAATTTACAGGAGGTTTTCTCCGTGTTTTTTGTGGTTTTTCTGTTAAACTGTGAGCTTTAGCCGCAGCCAACAACTTCATATGATATTATCGGATTTTATTTTATTATAAATCATCAGATTTATCGGTCAGCTTGACCGCCATGTTCGGTTCTGGAGGAGGGATGAGCAACGCGCAGCTTTTCCAGCAGGTCAGAATATTAGTAACCTTTAAAACTTAATATGTTAATTTCATTACTTTATTCAGAAGCTAAGATCTATATTGAATAATATTCTATTTTAACTATATAAGACACATTCATCTTTATTAAATTATAAGATGGAAAATGATCATATAAACAAATCATTTCATACCCAGGAGGTTCCATTGCGGTACGATTGATTTCTCTCCGGTTTTATAGATTACAGACAAAAGCAAAAAACAAATATGTCACACAAAACTTTAATAGTTCATTATTTTATCAAGACTTTATATTTCTTCCCATTTACATCAGTTTTGGTTCCATCTGTGTTTGGGTCAATTAGCCTTTTCTAAAAAAAATCTGTGACCTTTGACCCATTATAGAGTCCAGTGTGATTCCAGGTTCAGGGTCGGTTTGGGTCTGTCGGAACCTACATAGAAGGTTTTCCAGACTCAGGTGTAATGTTTGTATGTGGGCTGCAGGTGGCGCTGCTGCGCTGGCTTTCCTCGCAGTCGGAGGCCGACCGGAAGCTGCTGGCAGCGGTGACGGGGGTCCAGGTGGGCCGCGAGCTGCTGAACCGGATCACCGGCCAGGACCAGGTGGACGCTTACAAGGTGTGCGTCAGGCTGCAGGAAGGTGCTCAGGTGAGATGTTTCCAGAACAAACAGTCCTGATGCTGGTTCTGGTTCTGTTCAGAGGGAATGCATCCTGAGCATCGCAGGTTTCCTCCAGAAGAACCCGCGGGCCTCGCAGGCCCAGATCAACGCCGAGGTGGAGAAGAACGTTCTTCTGTTTGCAGCGCGGGTCAAAGCCCTGGAGTCCACTCCCTTACTCTGACTGGAGAGGAAGTTTTCACACCCAGAGGTCAAACTACATCCTTTCTGAGCTGAACCTCAAGGCATTTCACAATAAAAGCTTCTCTGTGTCGCCTTTTTTCCATCTTTAAACCTTAAAACATTTTTGATCTTTTACTCTAAATCAAGAAATAAACAGAAGCTGTTCTTTAATAATTGGGTTTATTATGTTTGTGTTTTCCAATATTGTTTCGTTTCTCTTTTCTAACCGTCACTCTAGTTACAACAGTGAGAACTGTTATTTTATGCCAAGCCACCAGGGGGCACTGTCAACTGTCACATGGGGTTTGTACTTTTTTATGTTATGCGTTTCTGTGACGAGAATAAAGTTCTGAACAGAACCAGAACCAGGTCCAAAACAGAAGTTATGTTTACTGAGATCAGGCGGTGCAGCAGGACTGGCCTTCAGTCGGTTTGTTTCAGTCTTTAGTGCCAAAACTCAAAATGATTCCATGAAGAATCTGAAAAACTGAACAAAAGTTTTAAACTTTTAAAAGTTTTGAGTACGTGAGCCGATCATGGCTTTTATATCTGACGTAGACGTCTGTGGACTTTTCTTCGATTGTTGGATTTCAGTTTTAAATTTTAATAATTATGTTGGGTGGGGATTTTATTTTTTTCTCAAATTATAAATTGATAAACATCAATATTTTATTGAAACTGAAATCACAGAGGTCCATCCCATAAATCTGGAGATACTAGCAGATGAGAAGCTCAATTATTTAATATCTAAGCTGATTTAAGATTCTCAGAGATTTTACTTGTTAAATATCAGAACCAGAACCGGGGAAGCAGCTGATGGTTCTGATGAATCTGTTCCAACAGAATCAAGTTGTTTTTTTCTCATTTTTGATCTTGTGTTATAATAAATTAGGTGACAGGACGTGACTCTGACTCGGTACGCAGCAGGAACCAGAACCTCTGACCTTCCAGAACCAGCAGAACTTCTGGATTCTGACGGATCTGCTGCTGGTTAAATATTTTACTGAGTAGCAGAGAAAAGTTTCTTCTATAGTAGCAGGTTTCATGTTGTGTGCAGGTTCTGGTCCAGTCAGTGAGGTATGCATTAATGGTTCTGGTGGTTCTGTTGGTCAGCCCGGCTCGCTGCCTCTGGAGAAGGAGCCCAGCTGCTTGGTGTTGGCGTCCCTGAGCTGCTGCAGCTGCCGCTGGCCGCGGCGGTACAGGTACTCGATGTGCATCACGTCCGTCTTCTTGATGCGCGCGTTTTCCCGGAACTCATCCCGGATTCTGGGCAGGAAACCCGGTTTGTCCTTCCCAGCCCGCAGGAAGTGGCGGTACAGAGCCAGGACCTGCTTCTGCAGCTTGCTGTGCCGTGACATGGCCCGGTTCTGGAGATGGTTCTGATCAGACAGACACTACACACATCCTCGACCCTGATCAGAGCTGCTGCTCCCAGCCAATCACAGAGCTCTGAGGTCCCTGAATGCAGCACCGCTCTGGTTCTGGACCCTGAATGCAGCACCGCTCTGGTTCTGGAAGCTTCAGCAGGAAAACAAGAAGAGATGAATTATTAGAAATGTGATGTGACGATTTCAGTTCAGTTTTCAGTTCTTTAAATACAGGATATAGTTTACAGAGTCCATAATCGTATGTCACTGTATCCTAAAATAAGTGCACATTTTAGTTCACGCTGTGTGTTTCAGTCAGTGTTCTTGTTGCCAGTTTGTTGAGTAAAGTTCAGTTACTTTAACCTCTATGGGCCAATATTGTTATTTTAGATGATCTACCCAAGTTTGTTGGGTTAAATGATAAATAAAACAACTATTTTGGACTCATGACTGTGCTTTTACTGCTCTGTCCATTAACATAACATAATCATGCAGAAACGATCAGTTGATGTTGGACTGAACACACCATGGATGGACGGTTGGTTGGATGATGCTGAGCCAGACGTTAGAAAGGCCTTACCGGATCAGCAGCCCAGTGCTCTGACTTCAGTTGTATGCTGAACGTGTTTTGCAAACATTGCACCTCATATTAAAGTCACAGGTTCATTTCCCATGTGTATTTACTTTAAATTAAAATACTGTTAGATTTTTATTAATTGAAACATCATTCAAATATTTGAAGACGGAAAATATAAAGTCATCTGCCAGATGTTTTAACTAACTACACATTTGTACCTGCAGCTTAAACTTTCATAGTTTGCATAATATCTTCTGTTGCTTTTTTCCCCCCTTTCTTTATTTTGGGGGGAGGGGTGGAGGCACCAAAACTGTCTCCAGCCCAGGGCCCTGATTCTTCTAAGTCCGGCACTGGTTAACTGGACTCTTTCACAGCTTCACTTGGTCCTACTAATATGACTAAACTTACTGGAGAATAAAAACGTTTGCATTTTTTTTTTCATCTTTAAAATCCCACAGAAATGATAATCAGACAGAAGCAGACGTTCAGGTGACTCTTAAAGAAATATTTAACCAAACAACTCACAATAAAACAATAAAATGCTCCTGTACGATAATGAAACATGAAGCTGCTTTAAACTCACCTGCTTAATGAAGATGTTCCGATTAAAAAAAAAGTTAATATTTGTCCGTTAATGGAATATTTAGATTTGGAAGCGGCTAGCTACTGCTAGCTTCCTCTGTGACCTTTTTCTGCGTTACAACACAGGATGTTAACGAAAAAAACTACAAAACACGTGACTTCCGGTGGCACCTTAAAAACAAACTCAGGATTCTAAAATTTACAGAACATCACTAAACAGAACCGAATCATTCGGTTTTTGAGTAGTACAATAAAATTAAAAAAATTAAAAAACAATTTGAGTGAAACTTAATGTCAGACCGGAACCGGAAACAGGGTTCGTTTCCGGTTCGACTTCGAATGGAGCAGTGACTGGAGCAGAGCCGAATACAAACAGGTCTGTGGTTTAATCTGTTTAATGTTTCTGACAGGTACCCGTAAAATCCGCCCGTGTTGCCATGGTAACGGTGCGTTAAACTACTTCCGGTTCGGTTTCTGGTACCCTTTGGCATCTTGGGCTGTTTCACCATTTCTAAAGGCTAAAGGATTCAGCTTTAACATCCAGAACACTGAGATCAGACAGAACCGGGCCGAAACCGAACCCCCGGGCCTCTGGGTTTCTGACTGAAGAAACTTGCATCAACTTGGCAGAATATTATGACCTCTGACCTCTGATTGTTGGTGGTTGGAGGGTTTCAGTCATCAACTTAACATCTTGACCTCTAACTGGGTCAGAACCTCTCCAGAACTGCAGCTCATAATGGTTTGCAATCACAATAGTCCAGTGGAGGGGTCAAAGGTCACCAAGGCTCAGTGTGGCAGACCCAGTAGAACTCCTGGTGTTTCTGTGTTCCTGCAGGCATGGAGGTGACGGCGAAGGAGCGGCAGCAGGTGGAGGAGCAGGTGGAGCAGCTGCTGAGCGGCCAGGGGTCAGAGGTCACTCTGTGTGACCTGGGTCTGGAGCTGAGCAAGCCGGCGACTCTGAGGAAGAACGTCACCTACATCGTCTGCGGCGTCATTTTCAACGAGCAGGTGAGCCGAGAGCAGGACCACAGCTGCTAGCATTAGCATCATTGTGATTAGCTTA
>NW_015115068.1:65328-89214 GCF_001443285.1 Poecilia latipinna
GCATCCTGCATGTTTTATTCTCTCCCTGGTTTAACGGATCAAATGATGGATGTTGGAGGCCTGAGGGGAACTTTGACCTGCTGAGGAGGTTGTTGCCACCAGGGAGACAATAAAACATGCAGGATGCCGGAGCCTTACCCGACCCTAACCCCAGGACCCACTTTGGGGCCCCTGGTTTAAAAGTTGATGAACACTAAATTCACATTAAACACCAAATTTAATAACTTGTATTTCCCCAGGAAGGAAGAGTTTAACCTATTATGCATAATATAAATCTTTTCTCCATGAGTATTTATTGTATTTTATTCAGGGTCATTTCTATTTTTATATAATATTCATATTTACGCAGGAGGAGGTGCTGATGGTGCAGGAGGCGAAGCCGGACTGCTACAAGCAGTGGTACCTCCCAGCGGGTCGGGTGGAGGTGGGGGAGAGCCTGGAGGAGGCGCTGCGGAGGGAGGTGAGTCCAGCCTGTCACCATGGTAACGGGAACTCAGCCTTTGGTCACCTGATCCTGTCCGCCGCAGGTGAAGGAGGAGGCGGGCTTCGACTGCCAGCCAATCACGTTGCTGCTGATCCAGGAACAGGGACCGCAGTGGATCCGCTTCATCTTCTTGGCCCGCATCACAGGTCAGAGGTCACGGCCGCTCCGCTGGAGGGAGGGAGGGGTCGGGGTCAGGTGGGCGGAGCCTGAAGGTGTGCTTCCTGTCTGTCAGGAGGAAGCATGAAGACGCTGACGGCTGCGGACCAGGAGTCTCTGCAGGCGTCCTGGTGGGACAGACAGTCCAGCCTGTCGCTCAGGGGGCGGGACATCCTGCGCCTCATCGACTACGGACTCAGGTCAGACCCGAACGCTCCGACCAGCACCAGAACCACGGTGACCACCTGGAGAGGTCAAAGGTCAGGTTCTGGTCCGGTTTCCGTCCTCTGGATGGGTCAAAAGTATTCATACGGATCAGTAACCAGAATATTCTGTTGGTGTGAAACGTTTGATCCAGATTAAACCAGGTCTGCCGCGTGCTGACCTCTGACCTCTGACCCTTCAGGTACCACCGCAGCCCCTGGCACGGCGCCTCGCTGCCTCTGGACCTGAGCTGCCGCCACATCGTCCAGCGGACGCTGCTGCTGTTCGTCGGAGCCGAGAAGCGGGTCTGGATCCTGCTGGTCCAAGGTAACGCCCTCTGCCGTCACCATGACAACCGGACGCCATGCCGTTACTCATCTCCCTCGCGCCCCCGCAGCTCCGACCCCCCACCTGCCCACGGCGGCGGCCCTGAGGACCCACGCCGTGACGTGGGCGGCCAACATGGCGGCGCAGGAGGCGCTGCCGGCGTCGTACTACAACCACGACGTCGCCACGCTGGGCGTCCTCAGCCTGCAGCACAACGGCCGGCAGCACGGCCGCACCGACGGCGTCTGCTTCAACACGCTGGCCGCGCTGACGCCCGACCGGCCGCAGCGGGACGAGGACGGCCTGGCGGCGGAGCGGCCGGCGCCGGCCACGCCCCCGCCGGTGGAGAACCCGCGCTACGTCTGGATGGAGGTCCAGGCGCCGGCGCTGAGGGAGGAGCTGCTGCGGCAGAGCCAGAACCCGACCCTGCTCCCGATCCAGAGCCTCTACTGACCCCACAGGAAGTCACGGCTGCCGGGCTCTTATTGTGAAGGGAATGCCACAACGTTCAGCTTTTAATCTGAAATGTAATGATGACTGTCTGACCGGCTGGTTCAAACCCACCGGACCTTCAGAACCTGGTTTTAACAAAACCTGAACAGAACCGGGACGACTTTCAGAATAAAAGCCTTGAAACGTCTCCAGGTGAATAAAAAGCCATAAAGATTTTCCGGGTTCTGCAGGACAAACGGGTCAGAACGGTTCTGCTCAACAGGAAAAACACACATGCTGAGTACGGAGGCCTGAAGGGGACAAAATGAATAAAAACCAAAACTTCCCGTTTCAGCTCCTGTTTTACGACAGATTTAGGTTTTTAAACATTTTGAAAGACACTCGCACTTTGATGAAAGTATCTTAAAATATGTAGCTCATGGTTGTTTGCACCGTTTCTTATTTATATTAATGTTATTTTTGTATTGTTTGTTTCATGGGACACAGATGGAAATCACTAAGTTTTTATTTGCTTCATCCCTTTAAAAACTAATTAAGTCATTAATTAAATATGCCATGAAATAAATAAGTTTAAATAATTTACAGTGTAACTAAACTCAAAATCAACATTTTTTGCCAGTAAACTGTTTAAATTATTCCATGTGGTTTTTATCTTGGTTTCTGTGGAAGTTGTGACATTTTTCTAATTTCTTTACTTCCAAACTGATTTCATTGTGATTCTTCAGGCACAGACACAATAAATTAATCGTGGACATCAATAAATACGTACTTTGGGTTTTAAGTAAATTATTTAAACCTTATTTTAATTTTTGGATGATTGTATATTTGGTTGCTTGTTTGTTTTTTTTGTCGGATCTGTTTGGATGTTGAGTCTGAAATAAAGTTTAATTGTCTTTTTTCCTACTAACGAATTAGAATTATTTACTCTAAAGTTTTACGCTGCGTCACAGGTTGTAGTTTTATGGTGTGAAAGTTTAAAGTCTGAGTTTCTGAGCTGATCAGAACTTTGTCTCGTTCTCGCCTGGATGACCTTTGACCCTGGGGTCCAGGAACGAGTAGTTGCTGTTCTCTGGGTTCACCAGCAGGCGTCGCTGTTTAACAGGGATCCAACAGCTGTAGATGGGAAAAAACTCACAAATTTCTGAGATTGATCTCAGAAATTTGTGAGTTTTTTGTCAGAAGTTTCCTCCTTGTTTTCTGATCCGGATCGACTCGTTTAGGTCCACCAGAACCTCTAATAATGAAAACAATGAAAGTGGCTCTTTAATCGGACCCAGACGGGTCAGAACCCGGATGTTCTGGCTGCACATCATCATCATCATCATCATCATCATGTTAGTCCAGTTCTGCTGAGTCACCATCAGAGTAAAACCCAGAGGAACTCAAACAGAACCATTGTTTCATTTCACAGCAGAACTAAACATTTTATTCATAAACATTTTATGAATCTAAACACTGAAACTCGTCCGTCGCTCCTGCTGCCCTCTGATTGGCTCATGTCTGGTCAGCTGACTTCTCCGTCTTCGCCTTCCGGACGAAGCCGTCGTTGAGCTTCTTCAGGTGTTTGTTCCGGTTCTCCAGACGGACGACCCATTCCCGCCTCAGCCTGAAACACACACCACCAGCCGGTCAGGACGGCTGCTCAACATGTGGCCCGCGGGCCGATCTGGGCCGTCCGGGACAGAGATGTGGGCCCTAGCAGGAGCTGCTCACATGCTGTTCTTGTTGCTGAGATCTGACATTTTTCTTCTAGACCAGAAAATTTAAAATCAGTTGACTCTATAAAGACTGAATTTTAATGTTTTGGATTTTCACAGACATATTTGTTTATTTGTTTCATTAATTTTTCTTAGTTTCTGGTGAGAAGGTTGAAAAAAACAGAGGAGCAATTTTCTACATTTTTAATTTTATGAATCATAATTTTGGCCTGCAAGTGCTTGGATAACACCACTTTAGAAGGATGCATTTTTATCTGTTAGAATGTCCTAGTCAAAGTTCAAACTTAAATCTAAGGACAATCTAAAGCGCTACGCGTTGTTACGGTTCATACGACGTTTTATGGTCAGTATATTCAGGAGGGTAAAACCCAAACTCCTAGCGTAGCGCTATGCTAGTCCAACGACAAACGCGGCGCGCCCGAATGTCTCGTTCCGTTTTTCTGTCCAATCAGTGGACTGTGATGTGTGACTCCTGTAGCTCCGCCCAACCGGACCAAACTGTGGTCCAATCTGGTCCATTTTTCATGACTTTGATCAGAAAAATGTCACAAAAACAATCAGGAAATCCTGGAGGGACTGATTATCCTACGGAGAAGTCTCAAACATCCTGAACATCGTCTCTGTTCAGTCCACTTTAGTCCAACTCCAGTCCGTCTGCCTAGTCAAATTCCGGTCCGGTTGGTGAGGTGTGAATGCGAATCGACCTCTCACCTCTGGTCCTCCAAACCTCGGTCTGGGTTCGGTTGAAGTGAACCAGGCCAAGCGGACCAGAGAGCAGGAAGTGGACTACCGTGCAGGGCATTCTGGGTAAATACAACCAAAGCTAACATGCTAGCCAATGCTAGCAGCAGAAATGGCTCCTGGTCTTTAGCCTAAAGAGAAATGCTCCAACCGCTAACGTCCTCCATCTTGTTTCCACCTGGTGAAGAAGGAAGTTACTCAGTGTCTTCAGAGGTTTTTGTGTCGTTTCCTTCAGTGGTTCTTGGTGCAGCGCCCCCACAGGCCAGGAGGGGAACAGGTTGGTTTGACTCAGAGCCACAGCAGCTGGAGGAGGAGCAGATGTTCTGGTTCCAGTAGAACCGGGTCGACCGGAACATCAGGAGAAAAACATCCTCGGAGACCCGTCAAGGCTGAGAGTCCGGTATGTTAACGAGTCCTCACAAAGACAGAGGAACAAATGTGAGAGGATTGGAGAACAAACACAAGTACAGACCTGTGTGTGTGTGTGTGTGTGTGTGTGTGTAAGCTGACCCTCTCTGTCAGCTGTCCTCACCATTTCTTTGCCGCCTTCCTGACAAGTTTTCCGGATTATTCCATTTGTTCTTTCAGCTGCTGATAATCCTGCTGACCTCGGCAGAGTCAGAGCCACCGACAGAAACTCGCCCAGAACATCTCGACCCGAACGGCTCATTTATTCAGGAACATGTTGATCACCTGGAGGAGTTCTTCTTCCACCAACTGAGACCCAGTGCAGCCTGGTTCTGGTTCTGACCCGTTTCCATGGACAGCCCTGATTCTGTTTCTGCTGAACCTGAGGGTCACCGACCTTTAGCTCCAGGCTGACATCAGATATTTCAGAAAATCATCAAAACACATTTTTCACACTAACGTATGATTGTGAGTTTATTCCAGATTTTCTGCAAAATGTTCAAAAACCCTGAGCTGAAGTGCTGCCAACTCCCTCCTGCAGGTGGCAGTGTTCCCCATTCCTCTGCTACTTCACGTTTACCTGATGTCAAGTTAGCGTCCACGATCGATGAGAAGTGAAACAAAAAGTCGGACCGAGCAGAGCGGAGCAATCCGACAACAGAGGGAGGAAATTATCGTAAAACAAAACGCAAATATTTCTAAAAACGCACCACAAAATAAGTGATTTTGATTAAAAAAAACAATTGTGAAATCCTGGAGGGATTGGTTCGTGTCATCGCTACTAGAAGGATTTTAATGTTGATGAAAAATGTCATTTTCAGCTGCGAGCGACAGACGGCCGGCAAACGCATGAGCGAAGCTAACTCCAAAACACACAGTGACAAAAAATCCAAAACCCAAAAACGATACAAGCAGGAAATGCTGCGATCGCCCAAAGTAGAAGCAACAGGGGGAAACGTCTCCATTCACAAATCACAAACCCTCCAGGCCACCAGGGGGAGTCGATCACCAAATCATCCAACTTTCTTCTCCCTCAATGAAGATGGGATGTCCAGGAGAAGAAAAGGTGAATTACTCCCCCTGGTGGTCTGGAGGACTTCTGATTAGTTTGCAGCGTGTTGTTCTTGATGTTGTTTTTATTTAGCTTTATTTTCTGAGTTTTTCTGTTGTATTTGCAGCAGGTTGTGAGTCGTTTCATCTTCGTCTGGGTGAAAGCAGAGAGGCTGAAACTGCGTCGGCCTCCTGACAGCTTCAGCGTTTAGAGCTTCATGAAACGGAGAGAATCTAAATCCATCCTGCTGGCTGTCGCCTTCCGTCACTCATCGCCTCCAGATTATCGCCTCGTCCTCCAGGCTCCGCCCACATCACACACAGCACTCACAATTACCCGGCGAGCCGGTAACAGATACCCGGGGGATTAGGAGAAACACGGTATGATAGGAGGGGGATTAGGAACGGGGTAATGGAGAGCAGGGGATTATGGGAGTCAGCAGAAACCCGTCCAGATGTTCCTCTGCTGGAAGGTCTGGCATCACGATGAGTTCATTCACACCAACCAGAAGGAAACCGCAGAGAAAGGCTCAGAGCTGAACCTCCAGAGACACATAGAGACGGTCACAAAGTCGGCCTTCCGTCACGTCAGGATTAGAGGACTGACGTCTCAGACAGAGAAACTCATCCATGTTTATCTTTGGACTACTGCAGCAGTGTGAAACATGGTGGTGGCAGCATCATGCTGTGGGAAGCAGGTCAGGGTTCATGTGAAGATGGATGAGCCAAAGCAGGACGAGCCTGGAGGGAAACCTGGAGGTTTCAGTCAGAGCCAGGAAGTTAAAGTCTGGATGACCTGGTCGGTTCTGATCCGGCTGGTCCGGTTGGTTCTGACCATACAGAACCTTCAGAACCTCTTCCATCTGAGGAATCAGCTGTTTGGTGCTGATCTCTCCGGCCTGCCACCACGACCGGCGTTTCATTCCTCTCCGCTCCCTGCCAGAACCGCCGACCTGGCCGGCGGTCCGGCTGATGTTTCCGCTCATTAGCATCCGGCGCGGCGTGGCGCGGCGCTGCGGCCCTTTGAGGACCAGACTGTCTCCGGGGGCCGCGGCTCGCTGAGAGACGGGCTGTTTGTAATGAGCGGTTCTGTTTTTAGACGTGTCTATTTGTTATCTACGCTCACATGTCGGCCCGCTGCAACCCAAACGCATTCATCCGCCGTGTCGTAAGCGGGTCCACACGCAGAGCGCAGGGTGAGGCTCAACACGCGGTGCCCGGACAGGGGAGATGGCCGAGTCGGCAGCCAGGTGGTCGCTCTGCATGGAGCTGGAAACCAGCAGTATGGAGCTAAATTAGGGCCATAAAGTTTGTTCAAAGGGAAAAAAGACATAAAACTGAAAAAACATTTCAAACTGGAATGTTTGAATCTACTTTTCAGGTTAAAGGTTCAAACATTTCTTTTTTTGGTGTGAAATCTTTTTTTCTTTTGAACAAAAATTATGGCCCTAATTTAGCTCCATACAACAGCAGCTCCATCTGATCACAGATTAGAGAACATAATCTGATTATGGGGATAAATTACATCCCAGCTCAGTTTGAAGGAAACAATCATGTTTAAGTTATTTCATGACTTGAACGTGATTCTGAAAATAACGTATAATTCCTTAAATTCAGCTGCAGATTAGCAGGCAGAGACTTAGATCACACATAAGGGTTCGATTATATTATTAATGCTATAAAAACCTGCTGATGTTGGATGTTGCTTATATTTGGGGTTTTTAGCAGGAGTTTTAGTTACTCTGATCAGAACCGTTCAGAACCTGGTGGGAAAGGTCTGACCTTTATAACAGACCTTCAACTGTTATAAAGGTCTTCAGAACCGGCGGACCAGAGTCACCAGAACCAGAACTAAATGATTTGAGGCATTTAGTTTCTACGCTCCTCAAATCTGCAACAAACTGCCTGAGAACCTGAACAGTTCAGAACCTCCTGCTAACTGAATGTTAAGCTAACTGGGTGTTTGGCTAACTGAATGTTTTGCTAATTGAATGTTAAGTTAACTGGATGTTAAGCTAACTGGATGTTTGGCTAACTGGGTGTTTGGCTAACTGGATGTTTGTGTCTGCTGTGATAAAGAGACGAGGTCTTACTGACTTTTTCAGGGCGCTTTTGTTCATCCGGTTCTCTTCGCTCTCAGCATGCTGGTTATCGGCGCTGATCCGGTTCTCCCAGAACGACTTGATGTACAGACGGTCATGGATCAGAGCCAAGTTCATCTGCAACAAAACAAAACCAACAACAGAGGTTCAGCAAAACACCTCCATCAGAAAGAACTGGTACCAAACCACAGAACCCGAAAGGTTCTGTTCCCCAGCTTAAAGGGTCGGCTAGCTGATTCAATGGAGCTAAACCAGCTAAAAACAGGAGCTGTAAGCTAACTGAGGCGTTGCTGTTCAGTTGCTGTTTCAGTTCCTGTTAGCACTGTGAGGCTAGCATGACTATTAGCCACTACCGAGACCCCAGCTAGCGTCCTACAGGGGTTAAAGGGCAAATCCACCGTTGTACCAGGATTTGAGCGTTCCTGGTTCCAGATCACTGAGATTCATGAAATCTTTGTTTTTACAGAGAAAATAAACAAAACTGATACATTTCTGTGTTTTTCAAACATAAAATCCATCTTAGATTAGAATCAGACCTGGGGATTAGTTCATGTTTGTCCAAAATACATAAAACTTCAGAGTAAAGTTATAATCACAATAACAACTGAACTCATCTGTTCGTTTCATTAAACAGCTTTTAATATTTATTATGGAATAAGCACATAAATACACAAAAAAATCATGCTGAACTTATTTCTGTATTTTTTTAGTGATCATTTTTGTGGCGCATGGAAACTTTCAATTTATCCTAAAATATTTAGTCTCCATTACGAGTGAAATCTGTTCTAGAGACGTTTCAGGATCTTTAAAATCCAGCCTTTTGGTTTTCGTTCAAACAAAAATAAACGATTCTTAGTTTTCTCCCAAATATGAATAATATTTAATCTCTGATGCAGCATCTTTAGATCAGTATGGAGGCATCGACCCAATGAAACATAACAAAACAAGGAAAACTGATCATTTGTTGAGTTACCAGGTGAAAAGCAGGGGCTTAATAAAGTTTATGTTTAATGAAGTTTAATATAGTTTAATGTTTAATAAAGTTTATTGTCGGGTTTTATGTGCTGACCAGCCGCCTGGGAAACGTTTTGGACCACAGGAATCATGTTGGTCATAAACGGATCAAATAAAATCTAAATTTAAAGAGCGACTCGCATAAATTCAGCTACAAAATAAACATGGAGCAGCCAAACCAACCTCAGAGGACTGATAGTACAAGTATATAAAATGTAATAATACCCCAGTTTAATAATAACACATTATTAAAGTTATTCAATAAAACATCAGCTGTACCTGTCGGGGAAATAAGCAGATCTGTTTCTGATTCCCAATTCGTCCACAACTCTGCAGCAGGAAGAGAGAAAAACAGGTTAAATCCAGAAATCCTCAGTTTATGTATTAAAATACTTTTATTTGCTGAATTAATCTAAATAATAATGTAAGAAAGGCTGAATATAATCACTGAAGCAGATATTTGATCTTAGGAGGAGGAGAAGCCACCGACCGTCAGGCAGAGCCTCAGCTGAGCGTCCGTCCGTCCGTCCCTCACAGCAAGTGATGTCCTTCTGTCTGTGCGTCCTAGCCAAAGCCCGAACCACGCCCCCAGCAGCAGGACACCTCCCAGATGTCAGGCCTGGAAATATGTGGAGCTCCAGCCAGACCTCCAGACACCCAGGAGAGAAAACTGAGGAGAAACGCTGTGGAAATGCTGATCTAATCATCCTGCTATTTTCTACCTTCAGATTTAAATATCATAAAATCTATCAAAACTTTCCCAAAGAGCATTGATATCTGGCTGGGGATGCCACACATATTTATTTACAAAAATATTTAAATAAACATCAACTTTTAAAATGTTTTTATGCTCGACTCAGTAATTATTACATTCCTTTAGCATATTTATGCTAACTCATACTGTCTGGTTTTGGATGGCCATGAGTTCTCTGGAGGAAAATTGTCATGATTTGTGGTGGTGAGGTAGAGCGGTGGCCCCAGGTATGGAGAGTAAATGATGATTTAGTGATGAAATACAAAAACAAGAATCCAGGCAGCACAGGTGAGCAGAAGGCTAGGAGCTCAGAAACTGGTAGCAACTGGAATAACTGAAAACACTGGGAGACACAGGCTGACAAACGACAGGACAGACCGACAAGGAGCAAGAGACACAGGTGGAAAAGTTTACAGAGGGTGATCAGGGGAACGAGACACAGCTGGGATCAATCAAGGGACAGATAACAGACTCAACTGACACAGAAACCAAAATAAACACACAGAAAACTCAAATCCTCACAAAACACTTATTGGATTTACTTTTATTCTTAATTTTGTTTTTATAGTATATTTTATTACTTACCTTATTTACCTTTGTGTGAACCTACATGCCTCGATGTTCCGTCACTTTGCTGCAACACCTGAATTCCTCCATCATAGGACAATCAAGTTCTTTTCTATCATATTCTGGTAGACTTCAGTTTGGGTTTTAGCAAAGAAATAAACGTAAAACTGTTAAAAACCTGTATTTCTTTTTTAAATTAAAACTGTTGAATCTATAGCCCCGTTTAGCCCCTTAGCCTAGCTAGCTTTAGCATTAGCTACAGTACGTCTAATAGGTGTAGTAACCAACTGCAACCAGCAGGGGGAGTCTAGAGCTAGTGAGTCATAGTAGCTGTAGACTATGCCGAACGGCTTCCGATGGCGCAGAGGAAGAATGGCTCAGTTATTGAATTATTCTGCTTTTCAGGTATGAGTTTACACATAAACACACATGTACTGTTGCTAAGTTGTTTTACTAGCCGTTAGAAAACCTGCAAATACATACAGACGTCTATTTTATTTACATAAAGTGTTGGTTTACATGAGGTTTAGCCGTTAGCTCACAGCAGCTGTGCTAACCCATTATGTTGTGTTGTAGCTGTAGACTGTCTTTGCACACGAGGTCAGAAATAAATATTCTGAAAATTAGTTACGCAGAAATCTGGGTTATTACAGTAAGTTGGTCCAGTTTTCATCTGTTTGTTACTGTCATATTGGTGAACTGTAATGGTTCATAAGATAACCGTATTGTTGTTTATGGTGTGTTGGTAAAGTTACACAGTAAAGAATAACATCAGTGTTTTTGATTTATTCAGCCTGTTATAAAGAGAATAAACGGTGTTCAGTATTTACTGAACATTTGGCTACAAAGTAAATATTTATTTTCCAAACTGAACATTTAATTTCAACCTAAAAAAATACTTTCCACTGGCTAAATAGTTCCTGCATATATGCAAATTAGCTTGCTGATAAGAGGAAGTGGACTATCAAAATAAAGGCTGGTGAAACGGAATCGGTTCAGTCGTTGCTCAAGTAATGTTTTTTCTTTGCTTTGGAGCAAATGTCAAAGTTTAAGACTTACTGTTTATTCATTCATGAGAGAAAATTATTTATATGAAATCAAATTAAAATGTTATTTATGTTTTAGAATTTAAAATGTTAATTTGCCTTAATATAGGGATTTTGGTTAAAATGTGATTAATTAAAGACCCTGAAATTATTTTCATCCAGTTTTCATCCAATCTGAGTGGCAAAGAAGATCTGAAAGTCACAGAGAAATAGACGATGGACTGGCACTAAATAAGAAACACACTAAATAAGAAACACACACACACACACACACACACACACACAGTTATTTGGACCCTGCATGACATCATTACAAACTCAGATCAGTTTCAGGGCTCCGTTTCCTGCTTCCTGAGTCGAGTTTCTGTCACTTATGAGCGAAGGTAGGTAATAAAATAAATAAAGGTTACAGTTACTCAGTTACAGTTACTCAGTAGGAGTAATCTCAGGGCATCTGACTCTTTATTTTCCTCTGTGAAGCATCAATGCAACGAAGCGCTGCTCTAAGTTTCTGGCTTCCTCTGGTTATTTCACTGAATGATTAATAATTATTTAACCAAAACACAGAAACACTCCAGCAGTTTATGTTAGCGGGAGACTTTTTGTTTCTACTGAAGTTTTCTATCTGCTGAGGCCTTTGGAGGTCCAGTAAAAACACCATAAAAGTTTAATCTACCTAAATTATGTTTCTTATTTATATTGTTTTATTTTTGTTTTCATAAAATAAATTTTTTGGCCATAATTTAATATTTTAATCCATCTGATTGCAAGTTAAATCAGATGCAGTGACCAAACAGTAACCCAATTCCCCCTTCCTACCAAATACCTTTTACTCTTATGATAGCTGGATTTACTTTAAGGATTTAGTATTTATTTACTCTGGTGATGACATTTGAAACATTAAGCTCTAGCTGTAACACACCGAGGTATCGTCACTAACCCCATGTGACGAAAGCTCCTCAGGTCGCGTTGTGAGTTCAGAGTTTCTTTCCAGTCTGAACTCAGCCGTGTTTAACCAGAGGAGTTTTATTCTACCAGCAATCCGGTTTGAAATTTTAAATCTGGCCTGGTTGTGTTCTTGGAAGACACTACTAGCAATACTTTACCACCAACTAAACAGTTACAGTATTAATGGACCAGGTGTTCTTGTCTTCTTCTACTTCCTCTCCTTTTGTTTAGTAATGTTCAGCTTGGTGCAGGATTTTGATTTGCTGGTTCAAATGGTGCCGACTATAAACCTAGCGTAACCAGTCTTTGTTACTGCTTTATAAAAAAATACTATTTAAAACAAACAACATTCAGCCTGGCGGGGACAAGTAAAGCCTGGTGGCCCGCCAGGCTTATAACCCTGCTGTTAATTATTAAACATCTCAGTTACTGATATTATTCACCTAGCATCTCTGTAGCCTGCAGCATCAACACATCAGCATAAATCAAGCATCAACCCATTAAAACGGTAAGTTGTTTAATGATTTGGTCTCATTAAAGTTGTGTATTTGTTCATATTAATCATATTTCAGCTGATGAACTGGTTGCTGAAGCGCCTTCATGTAAAGCGGTTTATGGTTGCAGACTGAACAGGTGTCCAAATGTTTTCATGACTCTTTCTGAAACTCAAACTTAAACACAATACTGTTTGCGCTCATGGCCGCCTGGACCTGCAAACATAAACATGACATGGAGGCCGTGGCTGCGTCCTGTCAGGCCTGATAAAGATAGAAGTCCAGACATGGGAATGTGTGTTTGACAGCCTGCTGCAGAGTCACATCGCGCCCCGAGAGGCTTGACATTTAACTCGTGTTGTCACCCAAGAGTCTCACAAACAGACACACATTTTTACTTCTATCTTTATGAGAGCATCCATCAAGCAGCGCTCACGGTGCCAAGGCGTCGCAGCAGCTCTGCTACGTAAGCTCTGAGACGTTTCCTTTATTTGCTTCTTTGTTTCAGGCTAATTTGAGCTAGCATACTAGCTAGCATGTCAGATAAAATAAAGCATTAACTATCTTAGATTAGCTCATTAAGATGCCCCCTGCATTATTATTTAGTAATTTTTAAAACAGATTTTTACGTTTTGTTAAAATCTGTTTTTAACAAAACAGATTTTTTTTTGTTTTGTTAACAAAAAAAATCTGTTAACAGGTACACATGGTACCTTTACACATGGTAAAGGTACCATGTGTACCTTTACCATGTGTAAAGGTACTTGGAAGTAGCCTGTTAAGTAAAACATAGTTTCTGGTTTAAAAATCAGAAACATTTTAGCAAATGTGGATTATTTCCTTTTCTTTAGTGTTGCTTTACAGATTTATTCAGTTTTCTCATCTTATTGCTGTTTGGATGGAGAAAGAGTTAATTATATATTGTATTTTATATTTTACTAATTTGAATTGAAGGTATTTGTGACGGATCTGTCTTCAAACTGAGGTGAGAAGAGAGACGACATCAGCAGAGGACGTGTTTGAAGTTCTCAGTGAAAACGCAGTAACTATCTTTAATTAGCTAGCATGTTAGCTAGCTAGCACATCAACTAGATTAAAACAAAAGCTAGCTCAGATTAGCTCACTACAATGCTACATACATCAGAATATGGCTTTGAACTTGCGACTGCTTTCCCCCTCTGTTTTCCTGAATCCAGTATTCTTGCTTTCAGAGATAAATAAGGTATGTACTGGTACTCTAACAGATGTTTTAGTTCATAACACTGAATATCTGTGGACTAGTTTGAGCCTCTATCCCACCCTGTGACCCGTGTTGCTGTGGCTTCCACAGCTAATACTGTGAATAAACTAACAGTCAGTCAAGAAGAGTTTTATGAATTTATCATATTCATGTTTCTTATTCCCCTTTTCCACAGCTCTACTCTGGGTGACGCCACTAGACCCGGCCCTCTTTGCCAGCCCATCTACTGAAGTGTCCATGTTTTTTTCAAAGAACATCTTTTGCAGCTTATGAGGACAGTTGACATGTCGTGTGCTGCTGTCCAGTTTTCATGTCATGCTACCTTAATCCGCTTTAATGTTACCTGGGGTGCAAATCCATAATAAATTCAGACTGGGCTGACAATACCAGGGCTCCTCGACATTAAAGGAGGATCGTATTTTTCAAATTGTGGACCAGGCTGCTTTGGATGTTTAAGGTGTGTATAGTGGCCAGTGTAATTTTTTTCACTGTGGTGTGATTGGGAGGTGGCATCAGGCCTTCACAAACTGAGTAAGTTGGTGAGAAAGGCCAGCAGAGTGAAGGCTGTGACTGAAGAGCATGAAAGGGAAAGTGAAGGGCCCTGATGGACAGCACCTTCTCATCCTGTCTCTGCTGAGCAGAGGAAGCAAAGCAGCTCCTTTGAGTCTCATGTCATCAGCCTTCAGGCTCCTGAATACCACTGCACCCAAGTTAAAGAGATTTCTCCTGATTGTATGTCAAACTACTTAGCAGTCATTAATAATGCTATACATCATCTTAAAAATGAAAATGTTCACAAATTGATATATTTTAAATTCTCTTACAACCACTATTGTGGTTTGGCTTTCAACAAAAGATTTTCACAATGGTTTTGCTAATATTTGGTATCAACCTATTTTAGACTTCTGCCAGGATGGTGGCGCTATTGTATTTCATTACAACGAGTCATTACGAACACTTGAACATGTTCTTGTTCTATTGGGCTGCAGCTACACTCATAGAATCTGGGGTTAAACACGTAACCAACGTTTATTTGTCCAGTCAAAATCATCTTCACCACGGCATCTTATCCAGTTATCACACTTCCCTCCCTGAATAAGAAGCTTAGGAAACTAGCCTCTTGAAATGAGGCTTTTCTGATTAGTGGCTGCCACTACTGCAAGTCCTGCAGCAACAAAGCTTATTGGATCCAACAAACTGCAGCATTTATGAAACTGTACTACATACTCCATTTGCCTGAGACCCAGGAACATGCTGCCATCACAAGTATGTTTTTAGTATCTCTGACCAAGTTACATTATGTATCTCTGGATTCATAACTCACTTACATTAATATAATTATATTTGCTAATCGTATGAAAGCCTAAAATACATCAAGTACTATAATTACAAACTGTTAAAGAAGCTAACATGCATAAATATAGTGAAGTGCATAAACCAACTCTTAAAAGCAACAATGACGTTTCTACCATCTCTGAACTAACGCCTGGAGGTCTCTGTATTCTCTGACTTAGCTGGAGGAAATGCTCAGTTTAACAGCCAAAAGCTTCATCTGCACTCTGCTGGTCACACAGGAAGTTAGGAGAACACCAATTTAATTTCATAACAACACAGCAAAGGATTATTACATATGATTCCAATGTAATGCATGCATACAATGCACCCAAAAGCATCCATATCCATTTGGTAAAAATTAAATGAAAAATAGACACCAGTTTCACAGTCTAAAAATGTCAGCTAATTTTTGATGACTATTCAGAACTTGTTTAACAAATAAAACTGGAGGGCGAGTCGTAAAATTGTCATTTTTGGTACGGTGGCCTCAGCAAGACGGCTGCATGCAAACCTGCAGGTCGGTTAATATCTGCCTCATGGCTAAAATCAGCTTTATCTTCATAGATGAGTTTCTGTTGGAATGATTAAATCCTGTGAGCTGCTTTTATGTATCCATGTGGTCAGAAGCATTTATGTAAAAGTAAAAGTATTTCAAAATGGTAACACATAATGTTTATGCAAGTAAGCTGTTAAATACACTTTACTTTCAACTAAATACATTTTTTTGTCTGACATGTAGATACCTAAATACTTCAATTGTGAATTAAATATTAACTGTTATTTAACATCTGCCTCCCTTGTTATTTCAGACAGAATCAGTCATCAAGCAACTTCCTCTCAGTTCCTGTGAATGGAGCTGAGGAGCAGCGGCTCGTCACAGGGGTGCTAAACCACTGCATAAAAATAAAGATCTACTAACTGAATATATCAATATATCCAATATATACTTGGACCCTGCCAGGCCGCTGCATTTATTAATTTACTTTTTATGCCAACCAAAACATTTTAATCCTGAGATTAAGACTGGGGCTTTCACATCAATATGCTTACACAGAGGCCCTACTTTTCCATTTGCCATCACACAGGGTAGGTAGTGTAAGGATTTGAGTTTTTCTGTTTATTTAGGTTTCTGTGCCAGTTGAGTTTCCTGTTGTCCTGTCTACCCTTGATTGATCCAAGCTGTCTAGTTCCCCTGATTACCCCCTGTGTATTTATACCCACCTTGTGTTTCTTGTTCTCTGTCAGGTCTTTCTCTAGACTGTCTAGTGTCAAGTCTGTTGGATTAAATCATCATTTTCTTCATTCCAACCTGGGTCCAGAGCGTCTTCCTCACCACCTCTCCACCGCAATTCATGCCAGGTAGGACAAGTCAGGTAACCCAAACCGAGAAAATAACCAGAAAATGATGGACTTTGGTTAAGGTAAGTCACAATGGGCTAACAGTCTTTCAACGTTCTGGGCTTTCGGATGTAGTTGAGTAGTTAATCATTCAAAGGTATATATTTTATTGCATCCAGTGATCCAAATTTTATGGGTGTGAATATCCAGTTGACTGTGATCTTCTTCCTGTCGTCAGCAGAGTCCCTTGGTCATGAGTACTGTCTTTGTACCCAGTTTCTCTGAGTGTTTCAGCGGAAAATGCAAATAATAATTAGATGACAAATTAAAAATACAAAACTACTTTAATAGTCTAGACTGGTTTTTTTTTACATTTTTTCTAATCATTAAATATTGGGACAATACATTTTTCTTTTAACAAATACTTTTATTGAACCATTTCATTCCTGCATATATACAATTACTGCTGGTTACAATACAATTACCTTAAATGTGTTGATATGGAAGTACATTAGTATTTTAGATATGAAATAATCTTTGTCAGAAGTTGAAATATTTGAGTTACAAATTCTGATATAAAGAAATAATCCCACATGCAAGTTTGGAAAACTTGGTCCTGAACTTTGTTTCAACAACTATCCTAATACAAATGTGTTGCAAGTAGCAAATACTCAAATTCAGAAATACTTTATTGATCCCAAAGGGAAATTAAATGTTATTGTAAGTCTTTAAAGATTACATATTGTTTTTCAGATGGATTTCTAAAGCATCTTCTTTGTAGATGGTTACAGTTAAAGCAACAAATCAAAATGAACTCAAATCTCATCAGTGACACTGAAGACAAAGGTGGAGAAACCAAATCCTGTCATTCAAATATCGATTATTAATGCATAATATCAAAAGTACAAATTAATGAACATAATGTTCCAGATAAAATGTGACCTACTTTTCTACAGCTAACTACATAATGTTAGAAAAAGATCCCTAAATGGATTTTGCCTCAGCATAATGTATGTTTCTTTTGGCCTAAGTTGCGTGGTAGAAAGTTAGAATACGGTCCACTGAGATCTCCACCCCTCTGAAAACCAGCTTCAAATGGCCACATTCACTGGCATCGCCTCTCCAGCCTTTCAGTCCAACTTTCACAGCAGTTTGATTAGGTCCAAAAAGAGTCAAAATTATTCTGTCTGGCAGAAACTGGTGATCAAATAATGGCAATGAATGTGAGTTGAAGTACAGAACATCGGTGGCATTGTCTTTAGCGCAGTTATCGATGGTGACGGAGCCGTGGTTGAAGGCCAGCATGTAGATGTCATTCCCATCTCCTCCAACCAGGTAATCTCCACCGGTGGACACTAAGATGTCATTGCCGTCTGAACCTTTGAGGAGGGAACTCTCATAACCAGACACCAAGATGTCGGAGTAGATGGTTCCGATCACGGCTTCCACATCCTTCAACACGTCTCCTTCAGCATCAGCATAGTGACCTTGTCCGCTCAGCAGGTTAACGTAAACCCCTGAGCCCTTTTCATGGTCACCGCGGTACAGAACAGTGTCTCTGCCAGAACCCCCGTCCACCAGATCAGGTCCTGGTCCAGGAACGAAGACGTCCCGGCCGGAGCCGCCCAGCATCGTGTCCTTTCCATCTTCACCGTAAAGAGTGTCGTCTCCCATTCCACCAACCAGGATGTCAGCTCCATGTCCTCCAATCAGAGCGTCATCTCCTTCTCCTCCATCCAAGGCGTCATCCTTCCACCCACCAATCAGAACGTTGTCTTGATTGTTGCCTATCATGTAGTTGGACTGTGAAGGACAACCTTGTGCAGTCTGGACGTTTGACAGATTTCTCTGAGTGCTGAGGTCCAAACGGCAGTCCACTTCAGATTGTTTCAGAGTCACTTTGAAAGCTTCAACCTGAAACTGAGGTGCATCTCCAGAGGAGTTCATTGATTTCAGTTTGAAACGAACTCCGTCTGAGCTCAGAAAGTCAAGGTGCTGATGCTGGTCACCAAGACAGTAGTTGATCAGACTAAACTTTAACTCTTCACCTTCTGTCTTGATTGTTCCACGCAGATCTTCTGTTGATGAGTCCAACACAACTTGACTTCCATCAATAAAGTCCATGTCCACCAGAACTGTATCAGTTTTCTGATCCTCTGCAAAGTTGTCAATCCACAAGTTATCTCCGTATCCATGTTTGATTACATAGGTGTCTTCTCCTTCACCTCCAGACATCACTGCCCCTCCGGTGTACGGATCAAGCAGATTGTCGTTTTTGTTCCCAACCATGATGTCAAAGCCTGAGGAACCAAACATTTCCTTCACTGAATCAGTTTCTTTCATCATGATCTCCTTCCCTTTTGGGCCACAGAAGAGTCTTCGTGATTGTTTGAAACAGAATAGGTCACAGAATGGATCAGTTTGATGTAATGAGCTTCTGTAGTCAATGATTAATGGTTGTATTAAAGCGTCAATACAGCTGCAGATGCTGGTCTTCAGCCCAGCTGTTACTCCATCACTGGTCCTGATCTCCAGGTGCTGATAGACCTTTGAAAGGAACCAGTTCTGTAAGACAACAGTTCTTTTTCCATTAACCAAGATGACAATGTTCTCTAGTTCACAGATAGCTGTTAAACTCTCATATCGTTCTTTCAGGAAGAGCTTGTCTAAGACCTGATCTGGTGATTGGTTGTTGATTATTTTTTCTCCTCCACCAGGTGTGATAATGTACCAATCCTCTCCTCCTCTTCCCTGCATAAAATCATCTCCACCTCCTGGAATAAAAATGTTGTGTTCATTGTTTCCTTTGATGACATCATTAAATGTTGATCCACGAACCTCAGTCAGGCTGTTTAAAGCTGTATCAGCCAGAAGATCCACCACCAGAGGAGACGAGGAGCTGCTGTAGTCAATGCTTTGAAGTTTTATGCATTTCAGGAACTTGTTGCTCAGCAGACAGTCATTTATGTTATCTGAGACTGTGAAGGTGATCAGATCCTTTGTGACGATGACCAGGTGTCGGTCTTCCTGTGACCTGAACCAGTTCACCAGGGTCACGTAGATGGGCGTGTTGTCATGGTCAGCTTTCAGTTTAACATCAACTCCTTCCACCCAGAGATTAAAACTGTGAAGATTTGCTTCTATTATGGCCAGGTCTGTTTTTCTGTCTCTGGAGAAATTTTCTATCAACACTGATTGGCTGTTACCTTTGATGTTGTAAATGTCTTCACCTTCACCACCACTCAGTCTATCTGTGCCTCCTCCTCCATCTATCAGGTTGTTCTGATCATTTCCAGCAATAATGTCATCAGACTGAGTTCCTACGATGCTTATAACTGTACGTAGAAGTGGATCTGCAGCATTTATAGTTTCACCGAGTTTCTGAAACATCTTGTTGATTCCTGTGGCCACCAGCTGAACCGAAGTGACCACAGTGGAGGAGATCTCAAACAAAACTCCGTCTCCTGACATCATGATCATGTGACGGTACAGTTCCCCTAAGAACCAGTTCTTTATGGTCACACTGTGAGTGCTTTTATACATCAGCACAACATCGTCTCCAGACTTGGACACAGAGATGTCTCTGTAGTCAACGCTGAAATGAAGAGTGTCCATTGCTTTGGAGGGGTCAAAGTTGTTGATGATGGTTTTTCCTCCATTTTCTGGAATCAGGTATGTGTCTTTCCCACCAGAACCTTCAACATAAGTTCTCTGAGGACCAAGGAAAAATTTATCATCACCTGGTTCACCATAAAGTTTGTAATAATAACTCAACATCACTTCAATCATATGTGTGTCACCTGCATTCTGGACAGCAAAGAAACGATTAGAAGCCCTGTTTCCCCTGTATGTCCCATATCGTGAATATGAAGCATCTTTGTAACCAGAGACCACAGTCACAGAGCCGGCTGGTATGAACAGGAGAACTTTTTTCTGTAGTGTTGTGTGCTCTAATTCATGTGATTCCCCAGTCCCAAGAATTATATCTGTACTTCCCTGTGCATCAATGTCCCAGCATAACCTCCCGAAACTCTCATCACTGGAAACGAAATAGTCCATGCAGAGCTGCGACTGACCACTGTCAGCAAGGCAGAAGTCGATGCCTCCTCCGTTCCAGGAGGATGCTCCCGCGCTAAAATCAATGGCAGTCACTCCATCCGTTTCCTTTGTAACAACGTAATATTTACGGTAATCTGAAATCTGAGCAACAAGCCTACGTCCCTCCTCAATTTCATCATAATGCCAATCATAAAATAAACTGGCCACATGAATTATAAAATGAAAAACACCTTTTCCAAATCCAACAAATGCAGCTCCTATTTTACTCAGGACTGAAGCATCCTTTGGGAGGCTGTCAAGTTCATTTTTTATGCCCATGTAAATATCATCAACTACCATTCGGACCACTGAAAGAGCCACATTTATCGGAGCAATAAAGGGTGCCAGTTCAGGCTGAGCAAGTTCAACAACATCTAAAACAATCATTCCAATATCAAAAGCACCGTCAATGTACCCTAATGCATCATTTCTCTTAAAATCTTCTACAGCATTGTAAACCCCAATTCCAATTCCTGTTATCGGAATGGCTGTCATCGTTCCTTTCATTGCAGGACTTCTCATTATCGTTACTGCAGCTTTGGCAGCTCGACCCTCTGAGGACAGAGCTGTTCTTGCTATAGCAGATGAAGCTATAGCTGCCGTCCCATGAGCCGTTTGCAGAGTCCCAACGACGCCATCTTTGACATGACCTTGTTCAAAAGCACGAATAGATCCTTTCATCCCCAGCAGGAGACCCAGGACCCCAACAGCAGTTCCTACACGCTCCACCTGCTTACTGCCCTGATGGCTGGACGTTAAACTGTGCTCTTCCATTTCCTGAACTGATCTATCCATGTTTTCCTGAAGTTCTTTATAGAACTCTTGAGTTTTTGCTGATAACTTGGTTCTAAACTCGACAGGCTCGACATCTGCAAACTGGGACTCAAGCTGACATATAAACTCTCCATTTTCAATCCTGTTGCTTCCCTTTCTAACATGCATTCCTGCCAGATTTTCTCCAAACTGTTTTGTAACCTGAGTATGGATCTCCTCGGCCAGTAATGCTGATCCTCTGGAGAAATAGGCTTCATGTATAAAGGAGTTCTCTAACTCTGAGGCTGAAATTACGTCTCTTTGTGTTACGTAACCATCATCATGACCACTCAGTGCTCCAGATGCTTGAGGCTCTCCCTCATCTGTAGGTATTAAAGAGCTCTGCAGGGTGTCTTTGAATTTTTGGTAATTACGTTTTAACGGTTTAACATTTTCAGTAATGTAATCCGCAACCAAATCAGAAAATCGCTCCAGTAAATCTTTATCACTAACTGTTTGTTCCCACTTGGTGAATAAATTAAATTCTAAACTTATAACTTCCTTGAGAATCTTTGATTTTTCCTCATATTTAGGATGTGTTCGCGGTACTGCTGCTGTTCCACTAAATCCCCGATGCCTCGAGCTAGTCCAACTATCTTGTCTTGCCATTGGATGGTTTTCAAATAGAAAATTTAACACCGATTCATCATTGGGTGTACTGTGAATCAAATCAAGAGCCATAAGGGTCAAAGGAAATGTCCGGAAGTTTCTGGCAGATTCAGCTATGACTGAGGCAGCGAAGTACGAGGCATAGAAGAATGCCTTCTCAGGAGAGAGATTCTGTGAGATGGGGTTTCCTTTAAAAATATCTCTCACATAATCAGCATACTCTTGCTTATTTTGAATACTCCCCTGTATGTTTGAGTACTTTTCTTTGCCTTTTTCATTCTGTTCAGTAATCCATGTCTTAACTTCTTCCCTGTCATCTGTGTTCACAAGCTTTTTTCCAGCTGGAATCATGTACAGAGTTTTTTCATCAACATCAAATATCCAGTCTCCGATCTTCAAGTATGTTATGTCAGTTTCTCCAGTCTTTGCATAGTGACGGATCAAACGGAGGGCATCCTTTCCAGATTTAATCTCATAACAGTCTTGAAGGATTTCTTTTATGTCTTGTGCGTCATTGATCTCTGCCATTTCATTTACAACTTTTTTCATTAGTACATACTGTTCTTCTGGATGTTCATTGTTGTTAATGTCGACTTTCGCTGGCTTGTCACGCTTTGGGTAAAACAGGCCCCAAGTCATAGCTTCAAGCTCATCACAGGCAGATTTTACTTGATCAGGGTTATTCTGATCAACTTTGCTATAAACGTCTTCGCCAATAAACCTCTCTGGTTCTTCTGGCCACTGACTTGATTTGCCTTTCTGTTTGCCGTGGATGTTCTTTGGTCCCAGAAAGTTTCTTTCATTGGTGAAAACTGCTTCCCCTTTGCTGCCAGCTTCACTTCTAATGATTACATCTCCATTTTTGTCAATAGTTGCCACCACTTTTTTGCTGTCGTCGTCGTGCCTCCATCGTTCTCCATCTACAGTAAATTCTTGAGTGATTTTCTCTCCTGTATGTTTAACCTGGACCAAAGAGTTCCTCAGGTGTAGCTCCGTCTCAATACCGGCCTGATGAAGCTCTTTGGCCAGAGTTTCTACAAAAGACTCATCAGATCCAACATCACAGGCCACAACACTGGTTGTTTTTATTTTATTACTCACTTTGTGAGTATTTTGAATGATTTTGGCCACTTCTGGGGATTTGAGTCCTGCCAGTTTCATCTCTCCAGATTGGTCTCTGGCTCCATGACCAACCAGAACCAGCCTGCTGTTTTCTGACAAAGGCACAGGTTCACCACGAATCAGTCTTGGTTTTAGGTTGTTGCCAAGGACATAAAGTGAACTAACTGTTGGATGCTTCTCATAAAGAGACTCAGCAGCTGTTCTCACCACCGGGTTGTCTTGCAGCATGACGATCTGCTGGTGGTCATACTTGGTGCTGTGATCAACTGGTCTTTCTGGGATTTTGTATGTGGAAACAGAGTCAGATTGCTCCATTATCTTGTATATCTGGTGATGGTCTTGAACAGTTTCTAAAGCTGCTTTGGAGCCACGGACCATTAAAACTCGAACAAAGCTGTGTTGGAGCTCTGTGGTTGTGTTTCCATCCAGAGAGAAAACAGCTGCTGCTTCCAGTCCAGGCTTCAGGATCAGATCTGCCAGGGATGAACCAGACAGACCAGAAACAGTTTGTCCATCTTCTGAAACATGTCCAAATATTCTGACAACAGTATTTCTGTCGACTTTTGGGACACAGGATTCATTGTTCAGGCATTCCACATGAACTATTACTGAGTAGTGAGGATCCATGGCGTATTCCTGTCTCGCTCTTTCGCTTGTTGAAGGTTCTTTGTCAGTTATGATCAGAAGCTTCTGTCCATAACTGTGTGAAATCTCTGAAGCTGTCAGCAGCCAGTTGTCTGTCTTCTGCTTTTCAACATGTTCTACCAGGGCTCCAAGATCCTGCAGAATACAGTAAATTCATTCTAAGCAAGAGCATTGAAACATTTTTAGACATTTTCTTATGGAGTGAAAATAGTCTCAAAAT
>NW_015115069.1:0-6001 GCF_001443285.1 Poecilia latipinna
CCCGCTGGGAGAACCTGGGATCAGAAGAAGATTGAGTCAGAGAGTTTCTTAAGAAATATTATAACCTAAAATCTTCAACACTACCTGTAGAAATGCGGGATATATATTGTACACTGTAGAAATGATAGAAATTTGGCCTACGATAGAGGCCTATAGTCTACCGGGTAACCGACCACCAGTAGACTACATGAAGTAAAAAGTAACCTCTCAGTAACCCCCTCTGATGCCAACCAGAGTCAAACTTGGGTTACCCCAACTCATACTGTTTTTCTAGTTCATACGGTACACGGCTTAACCTCGTGGACCCTGTTCTTCCATCGACAATAGGCTGTTGTTCTGACAGTCAAAAAGAACTCAAATATGTTTACATAAATACATGTATACCTGTTTTCTTAAATAAAATGTAAAATTAATGCCATGCTGTCATATTTGAAGTTTGTGTGCACACATTTTTGGAAATATGGTAATGTAAGATCATTTTGAATGACAGAATATCCATCGTCTGCCATCAAAATAGTGTGTTTAACACCAGTGAAGGAACTTTTCATGGTATGTTATGATGTAGCCCTATCAGACCAAAGAATGTACATGAATCAACATTATTCCTTAACTTTCTTTCTATATAAAAATCAACACAAATATGCATGTAGATCCACATTCAGATGATGGTTGAAACAACCATCATCGTGTCAGTTATGGTTAAAACCCTAACAGTAATTCAGCATGCAAGTCAACGACCACTTTCAATTTCGTTTCAATGTCAGGCTTCAACGTGGATTCAATGTTTGAGAGAATTTGGTTTTTCTGTGTTTATTTAGGTTTCTGTGTTCAATCGCATCTCATGTTGTCCCATCTACCATTTGATTGTCCCCAGCTGTCCCTCGTTTCCCTTGATTACCTTCCTTGTGTATTTAATCCCACCTGTGTTCCCTGCTCCTTGTTGGGTCCTTGTCGAAAGTTGTGTCTATTGTCTCCAGTCTGATCTCAGTTGCAGTATGAGAGTACTTTGCCATTGCTCACCTGTGCTGCCTGGTTTGTGTGTTTTTTGTATTTTATCATTAAAACCATCATCATTATTCAACAACCTGGGTCCACCGTGTCTACCTCAACTACAGTTGAGGTAGACTACAGTTGTCTACCTTCAACTGTAAATCATGACAGTTTCTGCCTAACGTTTCACTCATTCTGCCATATGGGTAGCAGAATATGAGCAGATTTATGTGGCCTTCAGATTTGCACAATAAGGTGGGGGGTGAGGGTGCTTTATGGATTAGGCCTGTCGCAATAAGCAATAAATCATTTAATTGCATGATAAATAAATGAAAATTATCAACCTCACTTTAATATATCAGCTTTATTGTTTCTTCCTGCCTTTTTCTCTTTCTATTGATGGCACTGAATTAAAAAAGGCTCAACTCTGGTGCCCCCCTTCCTCATTTCCTTGGCGTAAGGGAGGAATGAACTATTGCATCAGCTGGTTGGATATGCCAATCTTCTCTATCAAAATCTAATCTGCACTCTTTTGGTTGATTGTAGTTTTTATTTCTCTTTTAGTTTTTATTCAAGTGCATTTTTTGTTAACGGAGACTGTGACAGCTGACCCTACTGTCACACAGACCTGAATGGTAATCGTTTTTTGTTCATCCTTAGCATTAGTTTACATATTAATTAGTGAATAGTTTAGATTTTTATTTTCAAAAATTATTTTCATTAGCCTGACACTTTAGTTGACTATTTGCAGTGCACACATTTAGTTAACTTCATCTGTCGGTTCTTTATATTTCTGTTAAATGCAACAAATTAATTTCTTTGTTTTGAGTTACCAGTTTCCTTTGGAGCTGCTGCTGGAGGGTCACAGAAGAGCTCCAGCTAATGGATGCCCTTATATGGCTGGCAAACCTCCTCAGCGGGTTATTCCATTTGTTTGCATGGGGGAGAGGAAATTTGGTTTTCTTGAAATTAGTTTGATCATTTCTTTAATGTTTCTTCTTTTTGTCAGTTTAGTTCTAATTTAATTTAAAGATTTAGTATTGTGTTGACCAGTATTTGTTTAAGTTCTTGTATGTGTGTCAGCAGTGGTCTGATCAGCCACTATTAAGTTCCCCTCATGTCTTGTTTGTTAGGTCAGTTTTGTGTTTGAGTTCTTTGTGTTACTACTTGTAGTTTGTTATGTTGACCTCAGTTTTGGGCCCAATTCATAATTTTTGAATCATTTTTGGACTTTTTGTAATAAATTACAATTATTTTTGGGAATCCATTCAGCTTCTCTCTGGCTGGTTTGTGTAGAACCCTCACAGAGACTGAGAGTCCATTGTATTTTTGATTTTGGTTTTGTTTATTTTGATTACCAGTTGCACTTTTTAAATGTGTCAGTCGACTCAGAGCAACGCATTGGGCCTCCACCTGAAATGCTCTATCACCACAGGTTTTCTAATAAGTTCTGGGTACCGTTAGCAGCATCTGATTAGAAGAGCTCAGAGTCCTAGATGGAGAGAGAGGCTTCAGAAGGTCCAATATATATTTGGTAGCCAAAATTTTTAAAACCAAAATTTTAAAATGAGTACTAAAATACGCCAGGAGCCAATGCAGGGAGGCCAGAACAGGAGTTATGTGATCTGTTATGTAGGTTCTAGTTAAAAGTCTCGCTGTAGCATTTTGCACAGACTGAAGGGAAGTCATGGAGGATTTACTTAGACCCACAAAAAGGGTCTAAGCATTTATTTCTTCTAAACGAGAAGAAATAAATTCAAGGACAGTCGTTTCTAATTCCTTCTGTGATAAAATAGCTCGCAGCTTCGAAATATTCCTTAAATGGTAAAAACAGTTGCGAATTAACAGTTTGCAATGATTGTCCAAAGACAAACAACTGTCAAAGAGAAAACCCAGATTTCTGAGGCTATTTTTATTCAAAGGGTTTAAAAACCCAAGATGCTTCCTGATTTCTGTGATTTTATCATCAAGAGCTACGATAAGCGTCTCAGTCCTGCCTGCATTTAACTGCAGGTGGTTGTCATTCAGCCAAATGTTAATGTCAGACAGGCAGTTACTGAGTTCAGTCAATTTATAAAATTCAGAGGATCTCTTATCATCAGCATACGCGTGATAAGAGACATTACTGTAGCGATTTAGAATAAAACCTATTGGGCGTATGTACAGTAAAAAGAGGAGTGGGCCCAAAACTAAACCTTGGGGCATCCCACAGGACAGCTGAGCAACATCAGAGTGAACACTGTTCATGAAAACAGGAAAAGACCTGTCAGATAAATAAGAGTTAAACCAGTTTAAAACAGAGCCAGAAATAACAAAAAGATCTCTTAGTCTGTTGATAAGGACAGTGAAATCCACAGTGTCAAAAGCTGAAATGGGTCCAGAACAATAAACACAGTGAAGCTTCCAGAATCAGCTGTCAACACATCGCTAGAAACTTTTAATAATGCTGTTTCTGTGGAATGCAGTCTACGAAAACCAGATTGAAAACTGTCCATAAGATCATTTTCCTCAAGAAAAGAGTTCAGTTGTTGCGCTACAACCTTCTCAAGGATCTTGGACATAAAAGGAAGTTTAGAGATAGGTCTGCAGCTTTCAGGCAGAGAGGAATCCAGGTTGGGCTTATTTAGCAGAGGACAGACAGCAGCAGTTTTAAAACATTGAGGAACAAATCTGGAACAAAGAGACAAATTTATCAAGCTGACTTCACTGGGACTGATGCAATTAAAAATATCTTTAAAAAGAGATGTTGGGAAAATATTGCATTATTATGTCATTACCATTACAACAGTTTAAAATGGTCTATCAAACAATAAGTTTTGAGACAATTAATTGTTCAGAAAAATTTGCTATCATGACAGGCCTTTACAAAGAATGGTTTTCCATGGTTGAGCAGCTTCATCCATTTCATACATCACCAAGTGCAATGCAAAGCGTCGGATGCACTGCTGCTTGGACTCTAGAGCAGTGAAGGGCGTTCTCTGGAGTGACGAATTACGCTTCTCCATCTTGCAAATTGATGAGTCTGGGTTTGATGGGTTAGGAGAGAACGGTACTTGTCTGACTGCATTGCACCAAGTCTAAAGTTTGGTGGAGGGGGATTATGAGGTGGGATTTGGGCTTGGCCCCTTAGTTCCAGTGAATGGAATTCTGAATGCTTCAGCATACCAAGACATTTTGGACAATTTCATGCTCCTAACTTTGTGGGAACAGTTTGGATCTGGCCCCTTCCTCTTCCAACATGACTGCACCAAAGCACAAAGCAACGTCCATAAAGGCATAGATGGCAGTGTCAGGTGTGGATGAACTTGCCTGGCTTGCACCTAGTTCTGACCTCAACCTGAAAGAACACCTTTGGGATGAATTAGAACGGAGACTGAGAGCCAGGCCTTCTCGTCCAACATCAGTATGTGACCTCACAAATGTGCTTCTGGAAGAATGGTCAAAAATCCCCACAAACACTCTGAAACCTTGTGGACAGCCTTCCTCAGAAGAGTTGAAGCTGTTCTAGCTGCAAAGGGTGGACCAACGTCATATTGAAATGAATGGGATGTCACTTAAGCTCATATGTGAGTTAAGGGAGGTGGGCGAATACTTTTATTGGCAATATAGTGTATGTTTTTAATCAGGTGTTTACCGGAAAATTCTCTGTGCAGTTGGAAAACAGAAACAAAGCAAAAGTTAGAATGATACGCTGCATGAACATCATATAAATTCAGCATTCATTTAAGTGTTTGTTTTAACCTTGTTGACTTGCGCACATGCATTCATGGAGACATGGAGACTGGAACTGTAACCAGGCAGTGTTGTCATTTTGGAATAAAAATTGAGAATTTTTTTTGAGGTTTTGTTGGCTCTAGTGGCCTTTATTTGAAAGTAGTTTGACAGGAAAGACATGCGGCAAATGTCACAAGGCTGGGAATTGAACCTGTGACCACCAGCATGAGGACTAAGGCCTCAATCAATATATAGGTTGTGCTTTGCCCCTGCGCCACCACAGCTCCCCAAAAATTGAGAATTTCTTAAACAGGTTTTGGCTGTCAACTGGCGTGATTCTCTACAACCAGACAAAAAACACAAACAAAAAAACATCAGAGGAAGGGCTGCTTATTCAGGGAATTTTCTATCTTCATCCTTCCATCCTCCCTTTTGAGAAAAACGTGTTTCTCTTTACAACTTTAAATGTTTTGACCACTCATTCAGGATAGATGGCACAAGACAGACTCAATATAGAAAGAGTCTGGTCTAATACCATGGTGCAAGAAAAATAGAAAAATTGCGAAAAATTAAAAACAAAGTAAACAGCCCTTGTATATATCACCATCAACTGTGTAGGTTTGAGGCTAAACAACTGATGTTTGAGGCTTGTTATAATTCCATTTTCATGATGAGTCATTTCCTCATCAAAATATGTTTGAGACATCCTCAAATATTACTGGCAACCATTCGGTGGCGTAATCCTTCCTCATGCAATGCACTGCCCACTTACACAAAGCTGTGTCTCGGAGCTACAGTCCCCAGAGCACCTCTCCACCAGAATAACAGCAGCAGCAATCAACCACCTACACCAGTACAAAGTCAAAGAATAACCTTAAATATGTCTGTCAAACCATGGTCCATTACATGCTGTAGCTACAGGCCATAAGCTCAGGTAGAAAATAGTAGGATTTGCCAGTGATGGCTTTTCACAGCTGAAACTGAAATAAAAACACTAAAAATGTGGAAAGATTTTTGCAAAAATCAGGGACACGGAAATAAAGGCACATAAAGATTTCTAAAAATATTTTGATGGTGCTTGGAGCCACTTGTGATGTTGTCTGGATTCCATCCCACAGCCATGTTGCATTTTATGAAGGAAATAGCCATCATTTATGTTTCGTGAGTTATGGTATTTTCTATGGTAATAGTATGCTTTGGATCCTTCAGATTCACAGTTTGCATTGCATGTGCACAAGCCAAGCAATTTAGCCCAGATCTTTTAAATGTTACTGACCTTTCAGCAATTCAGCATTTT
>NW_015115069.1:10120-12484 GCF_001443285.1 Poecilia latipinna
ATGTAGCAATACCAAGTGACCACAACATCAGGAAAAAGGAGAAACTGGAGAAATGCCAGGGCCTCAGAGAGGAACTGGAGAAAGCCTTAAAAATAATAGCTAGTTAAAGTCTAACCAGCTGTCTAGATGTCTTTATGGTTCTGTCAGCAATGACTCCCTTCTATGATGTGTTGCTTCTGTGCTGGAATTCTTGGTCTCTGTAAATATTTATTAGAGCGATCGTTTGGCTCTGAAATCGGCTCTGCTGAGCAATAAGAGATGCTGGCTCTGGTTCATTGAACCAGCTGAGGGCAATTCCAAGAAAATATGGTGGAAATGTGATTTCTGCCGGTGTTCTATCAGATCATCATATGCTGTCAGAGTAGCATACATGCACATGTACACATGCCTGCGCATTGAGAAGTCTGACCTTCAGATGAGTTGTCAGTTCAGCATATGCGACAGGTTACGATGAAAATAAGTCAATAAACTGTTTTCAATGATAGCTACATAGATATACATGCATTGTCGTGGTTTCTAACGTGTATTTAAAGCAGAGACTAAAGCTGCAGTCAGCTACAACACACGCCCGTGTAAAACTGGCCTCCCTGCTGCTTGATGACAGTCTGACTAGTTAACTGCTAAGACAGGTTGTCATACAGTTAATAACAAAGTATATGATGATCTACGTCATGATTCTATGTTGCTGATTAAATAAAATCATACGGTAATGACAGCGTATTGTCTGACAGATATAGCCATCACTTCGTGCTAAGCGTATGCTGATCTGACAGAACACCACCATTGCTTTTCTGTCAGTGCTGATGACTAGCATGGGTATAGACTCTAGTCACACCCACTTGAGTAGGTGCTCATTCTACTTGTCAGACAGTACAAGTAGCTTCTTCTCTACTTCAGTGATGTTTACATCAACTCAGCTTTTCATTTCAGGGCAATTATACAGATAAATGGTGGTGTCAGCTTCATACTGTGGGAATGCAAAGATAATGTGAAGATCGATGAGAGGTTGAGACTGGGTTCATCTTCCTGTACAACCAAAAAAAATATGCAGCTGAAGCAGATGGCATATTTGCGTCACAGCATTTTCATATTAAAATGAGCTAGTCAAAGTCAAATAAAATTTATTTTGTATTGCACAATTCAGTAACCGGAGCTCAAAGTGCCTTACACAATAAAAACATCATACAGTAAGCAATTATGAAATAGCAGCAAACATTACATATGTTCCTGTTCTTGTAAATCAAAACAAATAGGTTTTTATCCTTGATTTAAAGGAATTCAGCCATTTTGCAGTTTTCTGGGAGGTTGTTCCAGATTCTGGTGCATAGAAGTTGAATGCTGATTCTCTATGTCTGCTCTGCATGCCCAGAACCAGAAGACCTGAAAGGTCTGGAAGGTTGGATGAGTCCTTTTAGATCTTAAACCTGGAATGTCCTTCAGGTGATTGAAGGCTGACTTTGTAACTGCATTTATGAATTTCTGAAGGCTCAGGTCTGAGTTCATCGCTACACCCAAGAATGAGCGAAAAATTCCTTCTCCAGATGTGAAAAGCTGGTAGAGACAAACCCCCAAAAGACAAAAAGTGTTGAGTCAAGGGGACTTGATACAGATGCATGCCACGCTTTTTTTTCATTTGTAAATAATTTAGAAAACCATACATATTTTTCCACTTCACTAGTACATTTAACTTTATTCAAACTTGAGTAACATTGTAACATGACAAAATGTGAAGGTATTCAAAAGGTGTGAATAGTTTTGCAAGGCTCTCATCCTAGAGACACTGTTGTGGTTCCTTCTACTTGCTGCTGAGAGCATGGTCCCTATGAGACAGCTGAAATGAAACGGTGCTTTGTCCTTCTGAATCTGCAGGTGGCGTATTTTGGAGATAGCATGAGGTCAGACATATTCCCTGCCACCACCTTTGGGAAGTGGGAGACTGTGATGATAGTGGAAGAAATGGAGGGAGAGGGCGTTCCGAAGAGTGACGCAGCATTGTCCAACAAGACTCAGGTGGAGCCGCAGGAGAAAAGGGGAAAATTTGAGGTAAGTTTGATGACTGAGGAAGCCATTTCCATTTAGCAACCATTGTTCTTTCAGACCCTGCCCCCTGTTTGAAAATCTCCATAAAATGAATGTTGCTGAAAATGTGTAAAACAAATGGAAATTAACCACATAGAAGAAAAACTTTTACAGAGTGCAGCCTTTTGTGTCACACAGCAGCAGATATTAATCAACAGCAGTGGTGCAAAAAGTGGGTATGCAGCGCATGCAACGCATAGAGGCGCAGCACCAGAGGGGGCGCCAAATCCCCGTCTGGAGGGTGCCGATTATGTTTTCCCATACACGTCACCGCGCCTTACGCTC
>NW_015115069.1:17723-18153 GCF_001443285.1 Poecilia latipinna
TTTAATTAAATGGTTCATTTTTCAGAGGGATACACATTGAGGGTATCGTGAGTTTAGCTACCAGTAGCAGGAGAACGGAGCTGTGCCAAGAAGCTAACAGAAGCTAACAAACACTGAATAGAAGAAGAGCTGTCATGTATATTGTTGCAGCCAAGCATGGATTAATATTACACAATACAGTTTTAGCAAGTTGCTCAAAGTCTAAACTGGCATTGTTGTACATTTAAAGTGTAAAGTTTACTTTCGACCAAACGCCCCCCAAAGGCATCCCAGCTTCCCCTTTTGTAAAAATGTCCGCCAGCGCCCCCTGCCGTACTCTGAACACCCCCTGAAGGGCGGTACCGCCCACGTTGAGAACCGCTATGCTATACCATCTCCCTGATGGCAGTAGGGTGAACAGATGTTGGCCAGGATAATAGCAATCTTTAAA
>NW_015115069.1:24237-25049 GCF_001443285.1 Poecilia latipinna
ATTTATGTTTTCGCATCCACCTAAATAATGTGCAGTTGCGCCACTGATCAACAGAGTTCCGATTTGCAGAATGAAAAGTCAGCACAAATGTGACAGATGAAGGCTTGAGTTTCCTATTTTTCCTCTGCATCACAATCTTATGTGTCACTGTGTGTCTGATTTAGAGAGAAAGTCACATTCAGCTCCATTAGGGTTGACCCAACTGACCATCCATTTCATGAGAGAAATGCAGCGGCAGCACATTGGGCAACCCCGGCATTCCCCTTTAACTTGTGATTTTTGTGTTTCAGTTGCATAACCTGACTCTGAAAACAAAGAAAAATGTAACCTTTTTCATTACAACATACAGTTGGGTAGGGAAAAAAAAGTTTGACAGCAAACACTGCAGGTCAGCATACATGACAGAAACATGTTATGTATGGTGGTGGATCAGTGAGGCTGAGGTCCTCTTCCTCTTGCATGTGGGAATCTAGTCAGAGCACAATGAATTTCTTGAAATATCAGGTGGACTGATATTTCAGTCGTGTAAAAGACTGGGTCCTTTCAGCAATAAGGCAGTTCAAAGGGCTTTACGTCATAAAAACATGCAAAGAAAAATACAAAGATGTAGAAAATACAGTCAACAATTGTCAGGTGCAGTCATTACACATCAAAATGTTGATTGTTTCATTGATAATGTTTCAAAAGCAACTCTAAACAGGTGGGTTTTAAGGGTATATTTAAAAGCATTCAGTGTTTCAGCTGTTCTGCAGTTTTCTGGGAGTTTGTTCAGGATTTGTGGTGCATAGAAGCTGAATGCTGCTTCTCCATAT
>NW_015115069.1:30387-32204 GCF_001443285.1 Poecilia latipinna
TTCCCATAGATCTAAGAGTGGTTGTTTGGATCCCTCCTGAGCTTTTTACCAGACACGGTTCTGGCAGGTCACCGGTGTATGAGCTTTTCTTTCTTTCTTTCTTTCTTTTTTTTTTTTTTTTTGTGGTTTGGCGAACTGCAGACCTGACGGGTCACCTGCTTGGAGAACCGTTTAACTCCCTAATAGTGCGTTTGCACTAAACGTGTTACGCGCGTTAAAAAAACGCCTCTGACGCTTCAAGTTCAGTGCGTTGCACTTTTGGTGCGTTCACACCAAACGCACTCTGGCGTCACGCGCGTCTGATTTAGAGACGCGCTGCAACTGTAGCAAACTGTACCCATTTGTAGACACAGCACATATTTGGACCAAGCTTCACGCATTGATATTTAACCTTTAAGAATATGATGTAATAATGACAAAACCTTCATACAAACATGGTGTTTTAATACAGCGGATCTCTGTATTCAGCTGTTCTTGGGTCGGCTGCAGGCATTTATGCTGCAGCCGACATTTTCCTGCATTTTTTCAGACACCAGTTTTGAAAATGGAATAAATTTTATTCCTTCCTCTAAATGCTTTGTGCATGTTCCCCCACAACTTTTAACAATTTTTTCTGATTATTTTTCACCAAATCTGTTTCACTGCAGCGCATTTAATAGCCAGCAATCAGTAAGTCAGTAACCAGACCGCTTCGCATGATGGACCCGACAGCTTTGTCCTCCAGGTAAAGGGCGCTTACTTCGGGGCAAATTGTGACAAACCCAATGAGTTGATTGACAGGTGCCATCGTGTCAACTGAACAAGCGCACGCCTGACATTCAAAGTGCGAAACAGAGATGACGAAACACCCCTGGTCCCCCCACCTCAAAAATGAATCCGGCGCCGCTGGTGTCAGAGCATTTCCTGCAACAATTTTTTAAACTCCTTGGTCTTTTTGGCTAATTCTGACTCTTGGTTCTCCCACTGAGTCTGTTATGCAACTGTTCCAGATTAAATTAAGTGATGTGTACAAAAACAATTTTTAAAATGCTGATAACAGTCATTGTGTTTTTACATCCAGTTTTTAAAACTGGATGTAACTCTAACCCATCCTGCTCTCTCCATGATTGTTAATCATCACTTGAGTATATTCCTGTAAAAGATATTTATATTGTGTGATGTGCTCTTTGGAATTCTGAGCTCCCTTAAACAGGGCTGAACTTGTCTGAAAATTAGTCTTCAAACAAATTAGTGCAGTTTGGTTTGTGTGTGAAATATCTCTGCAGGAACAAGGCATGAAGTCACCCTCTGCCATGTCTAACCGATGGGGGTCCTACTTTGTTGACGTGCACAAAAGCGAAGGGGGCAACGAGGAGCACCAGAAGCTGACTTGGTGCTGCCACTGTATTCACACATACAGTACCATGGCTATCCCCAGTGTGGAGCACATAGCAGGTAGGTGGGGTAAAAACATACCATATAATGAAGATTAAAGTGTAATTACAGAAATATCTGTTAAAAAATAATATAAAATGTTTTATTCCATTTGAAGCGAATCAAAGCCACCTCTGGTGTCCATTCTGCCTACTTCTAGAGTGGTTACTGCTCCACATTCAAAATCATTTGTATGTACAGACAGATTAAAACATACAGGTAGGACTGTCATGATAACCTTTGTGTTTGTGTGGCACTTTACATTAGCAATTCACTGATGCTAGGACATGCTGTAGGTCAGTGGTTTCCAAACTATTTCTGGGCCCCCCTATGGCTTACAAATAGCTGTCTGGTTGAATGATGTGTGTGAGTGAAGGGGGTGGGGGCTGGATTCTTAAAGACTC
>NW_015115069.1:36712-38978 GCF_001443285.1 Poecilia latipinna
ACAGCTTCCAGCGTCCCCCCCTGCAATGGCACGGCGCCCCCTCTTGGGGGTGCGCCCCACAGTTTGGGAACCTCTGCTGTAGGCCATCAAAGAAACCACAAATTATACTTGGAAAAACTAACACAAAATGTTCCTGTTAGGTGATGGTGCAGAAATCAGCTTACTGACTTGCAGATAGCAGCTGTGGCCTGTGTGTAGAAAATAAAGTAATAGATGCTTCATGTTTATTCATTTTTTTTTAATCTAAAAAGCTTTCTTTTCTTTCTCTTTTCATGTTAAATGTGATTGATTTGGTTCCTTTTCACTTAAAAACAGGACTTGTGTCAGTATTCAAGAAAATTGTGAGATTACCTTTGATTTTCTTCCACTAGAACAGGATAAACAGATACATGCTACTTCTTGTAATCTGTGCATATGGTATGAAGACGCAACATGAGAACTCGTAGTGTTGTGTGTGGAAATCACAGTTTGATGTTAAAGATTCAGTGGTTGAAATAAAAACCTCACACAGCCACATTAAACATTCCCATCATTCGGTTCCAACACAGAAATGTTCACACAAATCAAAGCAGTAACTGAACCAGATGCAGATGTGAAGCCGCAGATAAAATTGGTTCCAAATTCCAACACAGTGCTGCAGAATGAGTCTTCAATAAAAGAAAGCAGCCTCCACCATGAGCTTGGCACCATCAGTCTGCAAATATTTCAGCGATGTTTACTGATACTACCTTATTAACTCAATCTCTATGAAAATTCACCCAGGACATATTTCAGTTTGTGGTGTCTCTTTACAACTGAGAGATACAATTAAGTCCTATCTATGCTGGACTGAACATTTACTGCATGTGCACGATTTACTATCAAATCTTGAACCGTAAATCAATAACCAAATATTAATCTATTAATCCAGAGCAAGCCAGCCACTCAGTCACCATGTTTTTCTTCTGTCTAGATCTTCCTCTGGATTACAAGTTTCCCAGGTTTTCCCCGGATAAGCCCTGCACTATCGGCTACTACCCGAAGCCTCCAGATTCTGTTTTGAAGAGGTGTGAGAATCTGTCATAAAAAAGGGATGTTGTGGTAGAAAACAGAATAATAAGGAAAAGAAAAAGAAGTCCTCCTTAACCCCTCTGCCTCAGAAGGGGAATGTGCCTCTGTTTTTTTTTTTTTTTGCTTGTTGTTTCCCTGATATTGCAGGGTGCGTGCATTCATCACCCATTCAGACAAACCATGTGAATGTAAGCCACAGTAACTCTGTAATGACACCTACATTCGAAAGTTGTTTTGTGGTTCAGTGTCCCAAATCTGTGAACATACAAGAAAACATTGTGTCTGTGTGTGTATTCCTGTCTTGTTTTAAACGGGTGATCCTTCCCAACTGCTCTAAAATAAGGTAAACTTCTGCTCGTCTCTCTTACTGTGAACTGATTACCTCAATAACAAGTTGCTAAACCGGAGGACTCATACCTTCACATCATTCATTGTGTACAATGCTGTTTTTGTGAAATTGTCTTTTTAATGTTGGTTTATATTTTAGTAACCTTAAGATGAGGTAAAAACTTGCTCTGTGGATGTTACTGTTGCCACACAATGGGCACAATGCTTTCCTTTTTTTGTGTTAGGTGTACATGTAGGCCTCTTCATGGTTATATTGAAAGACAGAAGACTATACTGAATGTGTCAATATTATTTTAAGGGTGATGTGCTTTTTGGGTGGACCATGTGTACTTTATTCATGTGTGCACTAAAACATGCTTTAACCGACCTTTGAATGGTTATTATGTCCATTTGCATTAAGTCTTGCCATAAAACACTAGGAACACTCAAGTCTGCATAAGTATTTTGGTTGCTGTTAAGAATTATTGAGATTTATTTTAACCACATGGAGTACGTTTTGGAAATGATTAACATAGCTTGTCATTAAGCTTGAACTATATAGTTGGTCATGGTGCCCACACATCCAAAGGAACTACGATCTATAAATTCTATTAATCGTTTCATTTTGTTGGTTCTCTGAACCCAGATTCTAAACACCAGGGGCCTCATGCATAAAGCGTGCGTTCGCACAAAAAATGTGCAACGTCATATTTTACGCACAAGTCGGCATGTATAAAGACTAACTTTGCATCAAAGTTAGCATAAATATACCCACACTTTTTGGCTGGGGTGAAAATGTGCGGCAGCCATGCAAATTTTTTTTCTGTGGACAATATCAAACTACAAAGCATCAAAACTCACCTAAATCCACTGAAATCTGACTAAATTT
>NW_015115069.1:43760-56524 GCF_001443285.1 Poecilia latipinna
CGGCCCCGGTCTTTCTGCATGGAGTTTGCATGTTCTCCCTGTGCATGCGTGGGTTTTCTCCGGGTACTCTCTGACACGCTAACTGTCTTGAAAGCGCTACTGTTCAGGTATTTGCATCTCTTTATTTATTTTGATTTTTTTTTCCTTTAAAATGTATTATTTTTATTTTTGTGAGGAGACCTTATGTGTCCTGAAAGCACCTTTTAAATAAAATATATAGTTATCATTATAAATACTTATACTGCTTCAAACAAGGCTGTTGCCATGGTTACTGCTTCACTGGTGGCAGACTTCCGGGTATTTATACTAATTTACATATTGATGGGTGGCGAGAGGCGGACCAGCAGCTGTGCTCTATTTCCCGCAAATTAGGATTCATAAAGGACAGGTGCGTATGCACGGCTTTATACATCCAATTTTGTTTTGTTCGCCGCACTTTTCTAAATTTTTCCATACTCCAAATTTTAGTGTGAAAACTGCACACTCTTTTATGCATGAGGCCCCAGTCCTTTTGGGTGTATAAACAGTCAAAACCCCTTTTTGGTTTAAGGAACCTCTCATTCCTTTTGAGGATCACTTCAGTCTTTTCTGCCGTACAGATAAATCAGGGAAAATCATAACAATATGTGCTTAAAAACATGCCAATGGGATTGTCCAACTAAAGGAACATGCCAGCACTGACATGCCAAAAATAAGTGTTTACTCAACAAGCCTTGGTTAACCATTCCTAACCGCCAACTTAGCTGTCCACATGCAATCAGTTCTTCAAATACAATGTCGGGTATGCGATCCTCAACATGTTATTGTCTGCATCAGATACTAATGGTGAACTTATTTCTCAGATTAACAGACAGGGCACTTTGCACAGTAGCACTGCTCTTACTGCAGCCCCAGACATCACAGTCAGGCAGTTAAAAGACTGACTGAAGACATCATTACAAACACTTGATGGAGTTTGTACTCCGTCTAATTTCCATCATGTAGTCTTTGGTAATCTGTGAAGGTCTTGTACCAGTTCATCTGAATTAATATGATTTACAATAACATTCAATTTCCCTTTGGGGATCAATAAAGTATTTTTGAATTTAAGTAGAATTTAATTTGAACTGCTTGTAACACACCACTTAACCCTTGATTAAGAAACCATATTGGCACAAGATGTGCCAGTATAAAATAGACTGGCATGTTGGTTGGTTTATTTCACAGCTCTCCTGAAATGAGGGAATTGTTTATGACAAAGGCCAGTGAGGTCTGAAACACTAGAAAATTTAATGACCACCGAGAATTCACTGCCATACTATTAAACATTCAAACCCACTGTGCCAAAAATAAATATCTGCTTCTGGATTGATTTGGTGTCATCAGTTCACTATCGCCTTCTTGTTTTGTCCATTTGCTCTATTGGTTCTCCTTAGTATATTCCAGTATTTGTGAAAAGATGGGTTATACACCCAGAAAACAGTAAATCATTTTTATCAGAATGTTAGGAGAGTCCCCTCAAAATGGAAATCATCTCACAATTGAAGGGACAAGATTTTTGCCCCTAAACAGTCAGCATTACGGATGTCAGATTGGTCATCCAATGTGAATTGTTAGTTGTACTGTGTGTAAGGAGGGTTTTTTTTATTTTTTTTTTTTTTTTGCATACAGTTGTTGTACCTGTACATCTTTCATCTGACATGGAAATTATTTTCACATTTGCCTTATGTTGGTCTTATTTGTGGTCTTAGATCTTGAAAAGGCAGAGGAAATGTATTTCTGTGTTTAGGTGTTAAGGTACTGCCGACTGAATAAAATGTTCTGTGATTTTTACATATTTTTATGATCTAGTTTTTTTTTTTTTTTCAATAGATATAAGTTTCATTTGGAGGAATCAGTCAAATCCCATATAGCAACATAAGGGATGAATCAACATTGAAACAACATTAGGCATCGAATCCACATTGAAGCCTGACATTGAAATTATATCGTTTGGCCCACCAGGAAAAACAGGATAATTGATTTACTGTATACCAATGTAAAAGATGGATATAAGGCTGTTGCCCTTCCCCCACGGGGCAATTCAAACCACAACCCAGTGTACATACAGCCCCACCCCCTGGTACAAAGGCAGGGTGTCTTCACTTGCTCCATCAGAAGATGAACTCCTGAAGCAGAGGAAGCCTGAGAGATTGTTTCAACATCATAAACTGGGATGTGCTGCTGGGAGCTCATGGTGAGGATCTAGAGGGGATGACTCACTGTCTCACAAATTATCTTAATTTCTGTGTAGATGGGGTTCCCCCCCCCCCCATATCACTGTTCGACGTTACCCAAATAATAAACCATGGGTAACACAAGGAGTCGAGGCTGTCCTCAAACAGAAGAAGATGGCCTTCAGGACTAAAGATAAGGAAAAGATGAAGGCAGCACAAAGGGAGGTGAAACATTGTATGAGGGAGGTAAAAAGACTGCTACAAGAAGAAGGTGGAGCAGAAGCTGAGGGAAAACTGCTTAAGTGATGTCTGGGATGGTTTCAGAACCATTACAGGGCACAAAGCTCAGACTAGCACAGAGGGGGCGAGATAAAGACTGAGCTAATGAACCGAATAACTTTTTCAATAGATTTAACCATTATACTTCACCCACCACCATCACTACTGGTACTCTGCCCCAGGTGCTCTCCCCCAGTACATCCTCCTCCTTGCCAGCAGGTGCAGTCATTCCACCACCGCCCTGACCCAACCTCAAAAAAATCCAACCTCCTCCTCCAAGGCAGCCTAGTAGCCCCTCTCCTTTCTCTCCCTCCACACAACCTCCTCCACGCTTTATGGCTGAGGGCAGATCTGAGGAAGCTTCAACCCCTAAAAGCTGCAGGACCTGACAGAGTATCCCTTTGGATTCTCAAGATATGTGCTACTGAGCTCGGGGAACCATTATGATGAATCTTCAACCTTGGTCTGCAACTTGGGAGCGTGCCCACACCCTGGAAGACATCCTGCATCATTCCTGTCCCTAAGAAGAGCAGGCCCAGTGAGATGCATGACTTAAGACCGGTGGCACTGACATCACATCTGATGAAGACTCTAGAGAATGCAGGTAAAGGATGCTGAAGACCCCCTGCAGTTTGCCTACAAGGCAGAGGTTGGAGTGGAGGATGCCATTGTCTGCCTCCTACATTGAGCTGACTCGCACCTGGACAAGGGAAGTGGCAACGTCAGGATCCTCTTCCTGGACTTTTCGAGTGCCTTTAATATGATTCAGCCCCCTGCGTTTCTGGAAAAATGTACCAGAATGAGAGTGGACTCCTGCCTGATCACCTGGATTTCCAGCTACCTTACTGACAGGCCAGTTTGTCAGGATGAATAACACTTTGGTCATGGATATTGGAGCCCCGCAGGGGTGCTGCTGTCACCCATCCACTTCACCCTGCATACCTCAGACTTCTGTTATAACTCTGAAACATGTCAAATTCAGAAGTAAGCTGGTGACATCATGGGGTGCATCAAGACAACAAAGAGGAGTGCCTCTTAGTGACAGAAAAAAATAGTTGCTTACGCTCATTATAAACAGCTACTATTGGCCAATAGAGCTTTGGAACCAATGTCACTGCGTCAGACTTTGTGGGGCATTTATGTCTTGCGTAGTCTCTCGGTGCCATCGTTGCAGGCCACAGATCAAAACAAACTTTATCCCGGTGGTTTTATTGTGTTACTGACTGCAGTGAAGTTAGTTTCGATTTATGAACGCTAATTTCAGCCAGCCGTTCTCCAGCTCCCTCCTCAGCGCTTGAAGGTTCACTTAGGGACTGTCAACAAATTTCCTAACCCAACACTCCTGTCAAACAAATGTTAATAAATGCCTTGCCTTGTGACCAACTGTCAAAAAAGTGGTAATTCATGCTTTTACACGAGACACATTACCCTCTATTAAAATGTCAAGTCATATTCAATATTTAAAATAATTTTAATATTAAAGAATATGTTTTCTTCAATAGCTTCCATATTGTGTGCCACATTGACTAGAAATCAGTGTGTTAATTATTGTACTAAACTGTATATATGAGGCACATACATTTTTATTCCATTTTAACTAAATTTTTTATTTTTGTTACTTTTTTTTTTTAGTTTAAATTTAGTATTTCTCTTCAATAGCTTCTAGGTCATGTGACCTATTCAGTCAAAATCAGTGTGAAATTGTTCTAATGGTCCGTACAGATGAGGTACACTCATTTTTATTCGATTTGACCCTTGACAAAAGAACGAGAGCTTGTATAAGGAAAAGACAAAATAAAATATGTACTTGACAAAAACGTATGTTTAGAGGAAATGAAAAAAGAAAATATACACATTTCTTGACGGAAACTCATGTGTAAGTACAAGGAAAAGCTAAATATATATTTATGCTTTTATTTCTTATGTCAGTTTTGGTCCTCCATACTTTCATGCAAAAAAAAAAAAAAAAAAGCTAAATAAATTAAATATAACCTATCAGGTCGCCATGAACTGTTACTATTCTCCCACATGGTTCGTCTCTGGCCACGAAGTGTATTCGTGGCCAGAGATCTATGACGTAGATCTATGTAGATCTACGTCTACATAGATCGTGGACCGTGCAACGATCCAAACAATATCCCTCAGTGCTGAGGCATCTTCTGCTGTTTTGGTTGAGCAAAGTAGGAGGGTATACCGCTCCAAGATGGCCACCGTATTTCCTGCGCTGGAGCGGCCAATGCGGGGTCTACTATGTTCTGCCAACCGCCATAAAAAGAAGTGCTCAGTGTTTGTGGAAGTAAACATGGAAGCTAACGGTGGAGCTTAGCTTGCACATGCGAAGTTGTTGTCTGACCGGAGCAACTTAATCCTCATTATAGTTCGTCAGGGTTGTTGTTTTTCTTTCTGCTTGCGTGTATCAGGACACAGAATAGTGACATTTGTCGAGTATTAATGACGTTCAGGTCGGATGAATGTGACCTGGACGTTAGGTAATATTTGATTCAGATACGTATCGGATACCCAAGTGGCCTGGGTTGCATTCGAAAAAAATTCTACCTGTGTTGTTCAGACCGTCATGAAAAAATCTGATACAGGTTGCATTATCTCAAAAAAATTGGAATTGGGTCACTTCAGGCTGCAGTGCGAACACAGCCCAAGTGGCTTTATTTCAGTCGTCACTTCTGTGGGCTGTATTGTGACCAAGCTACGAGCATTTTTAATTATGAGAATGCAGTCATATTAGCAGAATAACGATGATTTTTTGCCCCAGAAGAACATGTTAAAATACGAGGAGTTATTTTATCAAGAAAAATCTTAGGTCGATCTGACGAAACCAGCTCAGTCCATGTGGTTCCGACACATTTGTCAGTGGTTAACCACTAACAAATGTTGTGACAGGCCAAGGGTTAGGGTTAACACCAATAATGTTGTTCTACAGACATATGTACTTCCATTGAGGAACTCTCATACTAGCGTGAGTAGCAGCAATAAGACCCTCCTCCTAGTTGTTTATTTCTGACCAGAAGGGTGTATTTTTGCAGTAGGACTATAGGGATCAGGGTGAGAAACTCAATTTTTCTCACAAATGATCTGTCTTACTGCCAAGACATTCTGACACAAACATATTTCTTAAATGATACAGCTTTAAGTTGTAGTGGAAAAGCAAGAAACAAACCAACAATAATATTGCTCAGAGCAAGTAACACAGATGCATATTTATAACTATATAATAAACACAGATTCAAGGGAACTTTTATGAAGTCATCAAGTTAATTATTGTTATTGAAGAAGATTTTTGATGTTTTTGATTAAATCCATTTGAGCAGCTTTTCCGTGGAACGGCACAGGGTAAGTGAGCAGCTTTAGTTGTGGGCCATGGGAGGAGGGCTCCCACTCTCCTCCATCAGGTCTTCATGAAGCCTCTCTCCCGTGCTGCCCCTCCTCGTTCCCCAGCACAAAGCTCCCTCCCCTGCCTCTCAGACTTTCCTTTACTCCATAACTTCGGTTCGTTTCCGAACACTAAATCAGTCCCGATCCAACCTATCGGTGATCCAGCTGGAGTCGCATCTGGAGCGATGGGGGAACATGGCTTTGAGGTCGGGCTTTGGGCTTTCTTCTGACAGGTAAATTGATCAAGTTCTCCTCCTTTATTGTCGAAGGTTCTTCATGGTCGACGGGCGCAGGGCTGCCTGTGTCCTGTGGATGCGGCTTACCAATACCACGAATCTCTGCCTAATATTGGGTTGTTTTGCGTGAGTGGTTAGTTTGAAACTGAAAAGTCACGGAGAGTGATGTGTGGAGGTGTGAGATGTTAAAAAGAGAGTCTCAGAAAGGAGGGAGTAAGAAGGTGAAAGTTGGAGAAAGAAAAGGTGGCGAGACAGCGGCGGAAGGGACGGCTTCTCATGGAACAAGTAGTTCTGTTTAGTGCCGTTCGGGTCCACGGTGGAACCGGTGGACCGGGGCAAAATTACGATGATGGACAGTCGAGTATTCATCGTGGTTTTATTGATTTAGTTAATAAACCTTCACTGTGACAAAAGCTCACAGGAATCCCACTTCTAGTGAACAACGCGGAAACCCGATTAACTCTAGTTTCATTATGACTCAACTTTATATATAGTTTACTTGCTTAGTAAAGCATATTTAAAAATGTACATCTAACAGAGTTTCAGATAATAATAATAATAATAATAATAATAATAATAATAATAATAGAACATGTCTTTATTACAGTTATTGTCACGTGGGCTAATTTTTTTGATTAAAAAAATGCAAAATAGTGAAGAATTACACAGAATTTTTTAAAAACGTTTTTCAAAAATAAACTAAGTTTAAAATATTTCAAGAAGCGAAAGATTTTCTGTACCAAACTGAAGAAATTAATTTAAAAAGCAAATGAAACCGTACGTGCTTTGTAGCGCATGCGCAGCATGGACAAAGAACACAGTCTCTGGCATCTGTTCACTCAACAGTAGCTTGACAGGAAGACGGACAACGGTCACCTATGCCACAAAAATCTAAAATAAATATTTTAAAAAAAGTATATTTGGAAGCACCAAAGTCTGTTTTTGAGTAAAAGAAGGTAATTGGATGTTCTGACAAAAGAAAATATTTGAACCTACTTAGTTGAATTACTTGAATTGGTAACAAGTAATTAAATTATTAAGACTGACTGACAGTCAGTCTTACTCAAATTGTTTAGTTTGACAAACTCAACTTAAATAAAGAAGTAAACAAAAATATTTTTAAAGTTTTTTTTTGGCTTTTGGCTCATGTGAGCTTTATTTTAGAGTAGTTAGACAGGAAGGTGAGTAATAAAAAATGGGGAAGATATGCGGCAAAGATCATCAGGCTGGGAGTCGAGCCTACCACAGCCACGTCAAGGACTAAAGCCTCCTTATGTGGGTTATGCGCTACAGTCAAAGTGGAAAGTTCTTTTTTTTTATCAATTTCAACAAACAGATAATTTCTAAAGATAATCATGAAGACAACATAGTCATTTATTATGAAACAAACAATATTAGATTTTGTCAAATGCCATCATCAAAGTCATCAAGCAAATAGACATCAAATATGTTGATCAATGTTCAACATACTATTAATCAAAGGCAAATCTAAATAGGAATGTTTTGAGCCTTGATTTAAGGCAACTCTGTGTTTGGGCTGTTTTGCATTTTCCTGAAAGTTTGTTCCACATTTGTGGTGCATAGAGGCTGAATGCTGCTTCTCCATACTTGGATAGTGGTTCTGGTTATTTTTGATGTACTGAGCGGAAAAATCAGTGAATTTCACCTTTTTGTGTTCTGTTTTTAATATTAATACCTAAATGCAGTGAAGCGGTGCTAGTTTTTTTTTGTTTGTTTGTTTGTTTTTTTTTCCTTTATTCACTGTCAGAATCAGCACAGTGTCATAGCTCTACATTAAGTGTGGTTTCAATAGGCTCTTGTGACTTTTTGTACTCTCACACTTTTTGCCATGGATCAGTTGATGCCTTTCTGTTGCTGCTTTGACTGAAAAGAATTGAATTAATTTTTAAAGTTATGCTCATGGTCTACTAGAAGAAAATCTTGTAGGCTCTGATTTGAGTACATAGATCTGAAACAGGTATGAAATAAAAGTAAGAATGAATGAAATGACAATGTTTAGGTGTAAAATAGGGGACTAAGTTAGAACCTTCTGCAATATTATAGTCTTTCATTCCCTCCCACACATTCTGTGAACTTTACACATTCATTTTTAACAGAGTAACAAAGCTCAAGATACATAATTGAGTCTGCATTATCAGTATTGAAGCACATTTAAGATCTAATTGTTTTTTAGCTCAAACTTTAGCAATTTACAAAGATTTCAGTCCACAGCAATGTGAATAAAGCTTTTTTATTCTTTTACAGGTAGTGGCTGCAAGTGAACTGTCTTTTGAATACAAGTCTAACATTCAAATATGTTGGTTTTTAAGGGCAAATCTTGAACCATTTAAAAGATATAGAATTGACAGAAAATTAACCATTTTTAATAAGCCTATAACTAAATCTCTCACCATCTACAAGGATAAAAGTAGCTGTTTTTTAGTGACCTAATTTGAGATCTATCCAGTCATTTTAACTCAAGGTGATTGCCTTCGCAGTCATGCTTCAGTGTGATAAATTAGTCCGCACTCTTCAGCCTCATGTTCACTACAAAGGAATGTAACCTCTTCAGGGGTCAAACGTCAAATTAGCTTGAGGAGGAATACCAGCTTTACATGTCATCCTGGGTTAAAATTTTATGTGTACTGGGATTCCTGACTCCTGTCTTAAATTCATTTGGATCCCATCTGAACTTTTCCACTGAGCCAAAACTTGAAATAAGTCATGGAATTTATTGGCCAGTTCCGAGCAGGACTATTGGGCCATTGTGAAGCTGTAGGGTTTGGTTTAAGGCTTGTTTGTCTTTGTCTTAACCAGAATAATGTATCTACAGGCATTTATGATGCAACTCAGTAATGGCAGATATGAGTATGGAAAGCCTGCATCATCAGGCCTACAGCTGGATCTCATTATTCAAGGAATGCAGGGCTTTTGTACGAAAACTCTGGCTGGCCTTCTCTAATCCTCTTTTCTCCCTCTCAGCTGAACTCCTTCGGCAATGCAGCAGACCCCTCTCTGATGAGACGATGAGAACCCACACCCGTGGGGCCCCCACAGTCTTCTTCATAAGTCTGCTGTGGCCCCTGCTTGCTCCAGTTCCTGCAGCTGAAGTGGACCCTGGCGGGGGAATTCCCTTCATGGGAGGCAACTATGACAGTCATCCCATGTTGTACTTCAGCCGTGGGGATGTGGAGGAGCTACAGTATGCAGCGGCAGGAACTCATCGACAGATGGCCAGGAGGATCCGGGAGGCTGGGGAGACCATGCTGGAGCACCCAGAGGAATACCTGCCCCCTTGGAGTCCCATGGAGTTCACTGCCCGCTGGAATGAGGTCTATGGCAACAATTTGGGTGTCCTTTCCATGTTCTGCCTGCTGTACCCGCACAGGGCCGGGGCCCTCGACCTGGTCAAGGACTACATGGAGAGGATGGCGGCTCAGCCTAGTTGGTAGATTTTCTGTTTTAATTTACTTGCAACAATGAGATGTGAACTGATGTATAAAAGTGTGGTCACTCTGAAAGTGAATGTTAAATGGTATCCACCTTCCTTCATTGTATTTTTACCCAGTAACCCAGTATTTTAACCCTAAGCAGTTGTAGTCTCTCAGCACCACAGGCCTTCTGATTCTGCAAAACATTCTTTCCAGCTGGCACATATGCAACAGTAAACTTGTCCAACTCCTTTTCTGGTTCATGACTGGCTGTCTGCTATTGATATACAACTAACCACTTATCACTGTAGTTTGGGTTAGCATTAGGGGACAGGTTACGGGGTATGGGATATGTCTTCTTCAGAAAAGGATTGGAGGTGGTGGACCTGATGAAGATGTCTTCCCCATAGTCTCCTGTCATAGTCTCCAGGGTGTTCTCATGTGCTTCTGTGGGCAGAACTTTAGTAAAGCTTCTTTTGGGGCAGATAAAGCTGTAGTTCAGGAAATATGTTGAGCAGCTGTTTGCTGCAGGTCCCCTCCCCCACTCCTCCAGGGAGAGGAAATGAAATGTTCAGATGTGAGCTGAATAGTCAGAGGTGGGTAGAGTAAATGGTAAATGAATTTTTGGGTTGAGTACCATCTTTTTTTTACTCAAATTACACTGAAAAAAATAACTGTTGGATTAAAATAAAAAAATAATGGAAAGGATTTCCACCTGATTACTTTGCTTTGTTTCAGCACTATGTAATTCTGTTACTCCAATTTAAAGCAATTGTGTTGGCTCAACTTAACTTTTGAGGTTGATTCAACTCATGTACTTTAGTTGGACCCAATGTTATTTAATAGAGCCAGACCAACTACTTTGCAATGTTTTGGACCAAATAATTTACTTTACTTGATTAAGTTGAATGCAAATTTAGTTGATACCAACTTAATTTACAGTGGTACCTTCGCACTACTTAATTAAGTTAATACAACCCATGACAATTAAGTTAGCTCAACAAACATGCTTCATGCTGAAAGAAAGCTATGTAATCGTGTGGAAATCCTTTCCATGATTGAATTACGTTAATTCAAAGACATATTTTTAAGTGCTACTAAATTAAGTGTTTTAAGACCGCACTGGCTGTCAGGGTAGAAAGAACACTCAACAATTAGAAAGGGTATAACAGAACTGTATTTTCAAAATTGTTATCCATTTTCTTTACCATGTGCAGTGCAGGCACTTTACTACAAAAGGAATAAACTCGTGGCAGATGGCAACCCATTTGAACATCTATTTAAGCTAGTTTCAATTAATAGTTTAAACAAAACCTTTAATGTCAGTGTTTAATTAGTAACAACAAACTTCAAAATAGTTCAGCCTACCACAGGCACAGATTTTAAATTTACAAGATTCAACATTTTATTTTAACAAAATGATATACTTAGCATAACATAACAGTCAATAACCCCACAGGAACCTGGATGAAGTCTGCCATGGCATCTGAATCCTGTGGATAATAAGAAAAGTACAAATTAAAAAAAGAATGAGGTGAAAGTTTTGATTTTCTTGTGCACAACCTCTGACAAACAGAATTATAATACATACAAGAGACATTGTAGAACTCTCCTCCATTGTTGTCGAGGAAAACTGAGACACATCCCAGGGTAGCAGTCCTTATGGCAACAACATCTTTGGTCTACAAGTAGGAAAAACAATAAAAGTAAGCACAAGCATATTCTGAAGAAACTAAATCACCATCCATCCATTCATTTTCTGTACACCCTTGTCCCTTAATGGGGTCAGGAGGTGCTGTTGCCTATCTCCAGCTAACGTTCCGGGTGAGAGGCGGGGTCCACCCTGGACAGGTCGCCAGTCTGTCGCAGGACAACACAGAGACAGACAAATAACCATTTAGAGAGGCCAATTAACCTGACAGTCATGTTTTTGGACTGTGGGAGGAAACCGGAGAACCCAAAAAGAACCCACCATGCACCGGGAGACCGTGCAAACTCCATGCAGAAAGACCCCAGGCCAAACTAAATCACATTTTTTCAAAACAAGTGGCCTAGAATAATTGTTCATCCTTATTTGTTGCCTGACTAAGACAGGTTAGAATGTTGATGGTTGTACAATTAAAGGAGCAACTATAATTTTCCAACCTGCTACCAAAACACAACTGGTTTTGTCGAGCATGAAGTTTATTGTACAGGTGTGAAGAAGACTCATGTGCATGTGTGCACATAAACAAAATCACGACAGAATCCTCACCTTTCTGTCAAACTGGACCAGAATATTGGGAAATGCATTGTCAATGACTCCTCTTCAGCCTTGAATGCAACACAAGAGATCCCACTTTATACTCTGGCAAACTCTGCAAAAACAGTAACAATCAGACCCGGCTCTGGAGGAATTTTCTGATAGACCCCCACTGATTTTTGGGGGGTGTACAATTAGGCATTTTATTCAGTATAAATACATAAAACAAGCATATGACTTTCAAATAAAATACCCATTTTGTTAATATAAAAATGATGTAAGTACTGACATGAACAAAATGCTGAGCAATAATGCTCAGATTTGCAAAAACGTCTGCTCGTATGTTGCAGAAGTCTAAGAATCTAATGTTTCCAATCAATGAAATCTATTTCTTTATGCAAAGTCAATCTACTCAAGTATAAGTAGCATTACCTATTAGGTTATTAGGTACTATTATTGATTATTGCTACTATTAATAAAAGTTTAAAAAAAAGTACAGTGCCCCCCAAAAATGTTACTCAAGTAAATAACCACTACTACCCAGCTCGGAAGATGGATAACAAAACTAGTAGCCTATTCTTGTTAACTAGCTTAGTGTTAAATTTAGAGGTGTGCCGATCGATTGGCCACCAATCATAATCTGCCAATTTCCGTGAAAATATGTATGATCGGTGATCGCCGATCACAATCTCTTGTTGCCGATCACACAAACTGATAACCTGCATCTCATTTCAAATCAACATGTACCCATATATGCGAGTAGTAAAGGCATACATGCCACATGAAAACATACTGAAGACGAATAACTCACCTTTAGCGAAGTTGTTTCTTCCAATGTTTAAGTCCACAAACATTCTGGAAGCTTCCCGCACTTTACTGCGCATGCGCACTGCTGAGCTGATGCATTCACTCCCATAGACATAATATAAGGATAGACGCCTCATGGACCGCTCTCGCCTATTGTCGCTGACGAGATTTCGGGCGGCCATCT
>NW_015115069.1:61904-64149 GCF_001443285.1 Poecilia latipinna
AGTCAAGACCAAGACCGAGGAAAGTCGAGACCAAGTCAAGACCAAGACCGAGGAAAGTCGAGACCGAGTCAAGACCAAGACCAGCTACATGACACAATAAAATGTAAAATATGATCAAAATTGCTTCTCAAAATAATCTGAAAGATCCATATTCCCATAAAAACACCTAGATATTAAATACTTAATACATTTTACCAATATTAAATATTCCATTTCTGTGCTACAATGTGTGATGGTCTCGTGCCATCCCTAAAAACATAACACCCTGGGCATTTGCCCATATTGCTCATATAAGAAACCACCACTGTTGCACCATTAAACATAGCAATTGAGGCAATGCCCTGATGGTAAATAACGCTCAACTACGAACACTGACCAAGGAGCAACAAGCAAGTAGTAACCAAACAGAAGGCGCTCATCGTGACTGTTTTCACTCTCTATCCTACATGAAGCCAGGTAGTCTGACACCATGGCAGACATTACAGCTGCCACTTTGAACAAAAACAAAGAGCAATGTGCATGCTCTGCGTGCTCTTTCGTTCTTGTTTTAGTTATTTGTAAAATTAAATATCAACGTACATAATTAAATAAAATAATGAGCATTACAAGAACAAAGAACGGGTGTTCTGTCAGGTCAGATCGTCATATGCTTAGCACGAACTCACGGTGTTCTGTCAGGTCAGATCGTTGTATGCTTAGCATGAACTCACAGTGTTCTGTCAGATCAGCATACGTTGTCAGATAGCTCAGACATGCATAAGCTGTCATTACCATATGATTTTATTTAATCAGCAACATAGAATCATGACGTAGATCATTATTAACAGTTATTAACAGTTGTATGGCATCCAGCTGCAGCCAGACCTGCTTTAAATACACTTTGAAACCATGACAACGCATGTATATCTATCTAGTTATNCACTCTCTATCCCAGTACATGAAGCCAGGAAGTCTGACACCATGGCAGACATTACAGCTGCCACTTTGAACAAAAACAATCAAAGAGTGCATGCTCTGCGTGCTCTTTCGTTCTTGTGTTTTAGTTATTTGTTAATTTAAATATCAACGTCCCTAATTAAATAAAATAATGATGCAGTGCACACAGAGCATTACAAGAACAAAGAACCGGTGTTCTGTCAGGTCAGATTGTCATACGCTTAGCACAAACTCACGGTGTTCTGTCAGATCAGCATACGTTGTCAGATAGTCGTACGCTTAGCTCAGACATGCATACGCTGTCATTACCATATGATTTTATTTAATCAACAACATAGAATCATGACGTAGATCGTCATACACTTGGTTATTAACAGTTGTATGGCATCCAGCTGCAGCCAGACCTGCTTTAAACACACTTTGAAACCACGACAACGCATGTATATCTATCTAGTTATCATATTATGACATATTACAAACAATTTAATTACTTATTTTCATCATAACTTGTTGTGTATACTTACAACTACACTAACGGTCGGACTTAATGCGCATGCGTTGGCATGGTACTCACTGCATGTATGCTATTTTGACAGCGTATGGCTAAGTGATAGAACAACGGCTATATCTGTCAGACACGTCATTACCATATAATTTTATTTAATTAGCAACAGAAATATGACGTAGATCATCATACACTTTATTAACAGTTGTATGGCATCCTGACTTAGCGGTTAAGTAGGTTAATGAGGTTTACAGGGTGTGTGTTGTAGTTGACTGCAGCTGCAGCCAGACCCTGTTTTAAATACAATTTGAAACCACGACAACGCATGTATATCTATATAGTTAGCATTGAAAACAANCCGATTACTCGATTAATCGTAAGAATAATCGATAGATTACTCGATTACTAAAATATTCGTTTACAACAGCCCTAATTCTGCTAGTGTTCAGGCCTACAGAGAAGGCCTTGCAGTGGACCAGAAACCGCTCCAAAACCACAGGGCATTCTGTGTAAGTGCAACTAAAACAAACCTGCACATCTACCACCAGTGGGAGAAATGGCTCGTGGCGTTTTTCCAAACAAAAAAGAGAAATCCTCCACCAGTTAAAATCTGACACCACTCCATCTTTGCTTATATTTTCTGAGGAAGGAAGCTGCACTCAGTTGCTTCTTCAGAAGTTTTTACGTTGTTCCCTTCAGTGGTTCTTGGTGCAGTATCCCCACAGGCGATGGAGAGGAACAGTTTGCTCAAAGAGTTTGGTTCATTTGACGCAGTGCAGTGAGAAAGTGAACTACACTTTAGAA
>NW_015115069.1:69618-74899 GCF_001443285.1 Poecilia latipinna
AGTAGCCTGCAAATTTTTTGGTGGGGGGCGGTGAGGGACCTGGATAAAGGCTGGGGGGGGCTGGCCCATAAAAGGTTGAGAAACACTGATTTAGAACAAACGTGTTATTTTTGGTCCCCAATTCAACCAAGTCTATAAGGTCTGACAATACACTTAGTGATGCTGATGAAGAAGACCACAGCCTTCATCCTTCCAGTTAAATTCTGTCAGACTCTCTTAAAGAAACTGGTCACACTTGAAGCCAGTGTCATCATGTCCTGATCATATCCACCCCCTAGAACAGTGGCAGGGCTGGGAAAAGGGTCTGCGCTACATTGAGAAAACACAGGGAGCTTGGATCACCCTAGAGGACTGTTTAAAGAAGATCTAAGTGCAGGTTGACACCAGATTCCATGAGAGTTTTCTCCACGTGGCTGAGAACAAAGGGGGCATTGAGCACAGAGCTGAGGGGAGGGGCAGGGAAAGGAGGAAGGGATGTATATAATGGCAAGTTGTGCCAGCTCAGTCCGAGTAGGTTTGCATCTACCTAGTTTGTAATGACACTTTTGGCTTGTCTGTTCTGTTTGCATAAGGCACACAACACTGAGCTACATTTAAATATTTTCTTTTCCACATGCTCTACTGGAATAGTTGGCTAAGATTAGAGTGAGCCAAAACAAGTCAAACCCCTCCCTCCAAAAACATGCATGTTAGGCCAACATGAAGTTAGATTCCCATGTCTTAGGTTTCTCTGTGAGGACCTCTTCTCACATGTAAATCATCACTTAAGGCACATATACAGCAGAAGTGCAATGCTTTGGTCTGAATTATTGGTTATTGTAGCTCCACAGATCCCTCGTTTACCCTATTCTCAGGTGCATTTTTGTTTTATGTTAATGAGACATTTCACGACCCACCCCACTCCAGGTTGCAGAGTGCTAAACTCCACCCATTCTGCCATTTTTGTAGTTTGATAGCAGCAATAACATTGTCTACTGCCAGAAAAACTATATATTCCAAAGTTTATTAAAGATGTCAACAACGGAAGACTTGTCCATCCAACCTTCCATGTTGGAGTCAAAAGAATGAAGATAAACCTGCAGAACCACACATTCAAATAAATGCATCTGATGGAGGTATCCATCTATGCAAAATACCTACAATATAGAGTTGCTTAACTATAGTGTCCACACATGTCAGATGCCTATTAAAATATTAATGCTACCACAAAATGAATGAAGTAAACAAAGCCTCAACATAACTAAGGAGTAGGCTAACGCAAGTGTCCAGAACATCACTGAATGTATTTGCATCTGTTTCCTAAGACAAACCTTGCAAAAATAAGCAAGATATGCAGTACATTTATATCCTCAAGAAGGCAGCTAAAAGCTAGCACAGCGCTAGCAGAAGCAGAAGGCTCAATGCTACTATCAAACCAATGGCTAGGACGTCATTTATTAATACATAACATTCATGTCTGACATGAGCTTTGCCATCGTTAATTGGAGCTTACCACTTTGCTGTATGCCTCGTGTCAGTAGAGAGAAGGAACTGATGCCTCAATCAGACAAAGTCTTTTGGAAAACCCTTTGATACTGGCAAAGGTTGCTGAAGCAGTGGTCCTTAAGTGCTTGGTGCAAACTGACTTTCTCCACTAATGTGGTAAATTCCCAAGAAAAATTACTTTTAACCAGACACTTCAAAGAGGCTCTGAAGCCGAGGGATGATGTAAGGAGTCATGTTAGTACACCCTATATTTTGAGTTTTCTGCCTGCAATGTCGGCATAACTGAACTTGGACTACAAAATTGCTGAGAGGAAAAAAATGGCAGATTCACAGAGCTCATTAGCACAAATCATGACCTTGTTTAGCAGTTCCACAGTAAATGGGGTGATGTCATAGCCAAGAAAAATATTATGAACTGACTGAAAAATATAACCCAAAGAGAACATGCATATCTATGCAGCACTGGCAAAGAATAAGTTTTAATCTTTTTGCACTCCTAGACACTCAAAATACACAAATAAAATAATTTAAGATTCAAAAAAGCGGGGTTTTCAGGATATGTACCCTTGGTTTGGCAAAATTACACAACTGTTTGCATAATAAGTTGCATTTTATAGAAAGGTCAACCCAGTTTACCACAATAATTGGGTTGGATGTTTCCAGAGACCAAAAAGAAGCATTTTTTTCAGCTAAGAAAATAGTTTTGAAACAAAATGTAAATGATGTTCCCAACTGAAGGGACACAATTGAACAACATACAATCCACTGGAAATATCAGTTTGTAGTTGTGTTTTTTTAAAGATTTTTTTGGCTCTAGTGGCCTTCATTTGATAGTTAATTGACAGGAAAGTGGGTAATGAGAGAAGGGGGAAAACATGTGGCAAAGTTCACCAGGCTGGGAATCGAACCTGCGACAGCTGCGTCAAGGACTGAGGCCTCCATATGTGGGTTGTGTTTAGCCCCTGCACCACCACAGCAGACCCTGTTTGTAGTTGTTGTTGTAGAGACAGTCATGTTCAAAAGTCTTTAGGTTGTACAAAACAATAATTTTACTAAATAAACTCAAAAGAAAATGTATGGAATCTCTTATTTACTTAGATGCACAGAAAACAGAGTGCTTACTGATTACTGGGCTCAATTCCCAGCTTTTGGAATTACACAAAATATGACAGAACACAATTTAAGCCAGAATATCTGTCAAAAGAAATTAAACCTATAGTCATCTTGTGTTTCACATTGGAAATAGTATGTTACAAGATTGAGACTCTACAAGGAATAAATTCCCAGTATGCTGGCAAAGATCTGCCCTTTCAACAGTCTGTCCAAGAGCCACGTTTCTCCACGTCAACATCCTTGTGAGAATCTCTCTGAGCTGATTTATCACAGAGTCCTCATCCCTTTTATTCTCTGCCAAAGACTGAAGTTTTGAGTCAACCTCAAAGTGAGCCTGTCTGGCAGCTTGCTCCTATCAGTCAACAGCTTACCTTGGGTTCCGGTTTTCCTGTCATGGTCTTGAGCAGCTCGTGGAGGTGTGGCCAATTGCCCTGGGAGTACCAGCCGGGCTTGTCTAGAGATGGAAGCCCCTCCATTTCTTCCACATCATTCACTGTAGGAGAAAAAGTTTGGGAACCACTGACTTAGTTTTTAGATAATATGTGGTAAACCACAACACTTTAAAATGTGTTTCAGAAAAGAGAAAAACGATTATTTATCTCTTGTTAATTAATGATTTCATCACCTAGCATAATATTGATGTTTTATTTCTGACAGAAACATGGTTGAATGACAATAATGAACCAATCGTACTAATTGCATCAGCGCCTCCTACGTACAATTTTTTAAGTGAGAATAGAAAACACAAAAAAGGAGGAGGCGTGGCTTCAATAACTAAGAATATCATGAACTGTAGTAAAATCTTTCTGGGTAATTTTATGTCTTGAGTATCTTGGAATTGAAGGTAAAAGGCAACAAACGAACTTTGACACTAACTTTATACAAAACTCTAACATACGTGGAAAATGTTTTTACTGACTTGAATGAACTTCTATCTCTCATATGCATTGATTATGATTGTTCAATAATTGTCGGTGATTTCAACATTCATGTTGACAACCTGAAGACTGAGGGGCAAAAAGCTGTTTAATATATTAGAGAGTTTTGGTTTAACACAACATGTCAAACAAGCAACACACACTCATGGACACACACTGGACCTGGTTATCAGTGAGGGTGTGAATATTTCCAATGTCTCTGTAACTGATTGAGCCTGTTGGATCACTTCCTGTTATCTTTGAAAGTTCTTTATCCGTTAACCCACTTGGACAAACAGCTACTGTCACAAAACGTACTTTCACAGAAAACACAGCAGAAACATTTAATCAAATCTACTCTTCTTCCTCGCCCTTAAGCTATAACGACGTAGATAAGTTGGTAGATGATTTTCAGTGCAAACTTTCAGATATCATTGATTTTATTGCCCCCATTAAAGTGAAGGTTGTGTCTGGTAGGAAGAAATCTCCATGGAGAAATGCACAAACTGTTCTGTCTGCAAGACAACTCTGCCGTAGGGCCGAACGAAACCACTGCACCACTGTGCAGCCCTCAAGTTAAGAATTTTTAGCCAAATTCTTTTTGCTTCCTTATCTGTCGGTAGGCGATGAAAGCTACCGCCTTTGTTTTGGGAGCACGTTCAAGACACACCTGTTGCTGCCACAAATTAAACTTGGTCTGATTATTAGAGAACAGCCACAAACAGCACAACAGTTACCTGAACTCCACAAGGGCATCTTATGAACTTTCCAGTGGCAAGTTGCTCTCTTTAACAGGTTAATATGTGATTCGGTTCGGTTCTAATCCAGTGGGGAGATTCTCTATATTACGGTCTGGAGCGCAGAAGCTGTGGTCATTTCTTAGCTGATTTGCAGCGACACTCAGCATCGGAAAACCTCGAGGTTCTAGTTGTGATGGACTAAATGAGCCCAGATATTTTATTTTGTCTTATAAAAAAGGTTCCTGGCCCAAACGTAATGATAAAGACTCAGATATTCTTTCAAGTTTATTTGATAGGGACAGACACACATCGACATAGACAAATGGAATAAAACAGCAGTCCCATGTTTGCATCATGGTGCAATAGCAACAGCTAATTCGCAGCACTTGTCCCTAGTTGGGCTTTTTAAAAAATAACTTTAAAAATTGAAGTGATAATCATTTAAAATAGCACAACATAATGTATACAAACAGAAAAATGTAAAACATCAAAAATGGGTACAGTTCTTTTTTTTTGACATAACCAAAGTTTTGTTTGATTTTTGAACGTTCTAAAACTGGTTACAGACTTTAAATAAACAGGAAGTGAGTTCCAAGTTGTAGATCCTCTCACAGACAGAGCACTTTGAGCAAAGGTGGTTCTTCGAAAGGGAACCTTACAATTTCCATCCAAAGCTGCTCTGGTAGATCTCCTGTTGCCCTGCAGTCTCTGTATACAATTGCTTAATAGTGTTGGTGCAAGTCCATTTAAACACTTAAAAATCAATTTTAAAACATTATAATTTAGAAAATTTGTAAAATCCAAAATGCCAAATTTAACCAAAATGTGACAGTGGTGGAATCTAATCGGCTTTTGATATAAAACCTTTAAGGCCCGATTATACAGACTTGCTAGTGGTTTGAGTTTGACTAGTCTGAGACCAGACAGTAGCTCCGTAGGTAAAATGTGAGGATCAGTGAATTTAAAAATATCTCTGCACAGTGAAGTGTCAAACAATGTCTAATAATTTTAAAACAATTTATATTC
>NW_015115069.1:77866-82694 GCF_001443285.1 Poecilia latipinna
TTAAATGAACAGGAAGTGAGTTCCTGTTCATTTAACGTATTCCTGTCGCTCCCTGTGATTAAACTCACAATTACGATCCTCTGTACTGAGCAGCTCTCTGATAGCCTGCAGTGTGTCCATGAACAGGTTTAACTAAATACTATATTATAACTGAAAAGTTATAATATAGGGTTATAACTAATTAGCAAAGATTAGATTCTTTGCTAATCTGTCATGAATATAGATTAGCAAAGAATCCTACAAATTACAGTGAAATACTGCTACTTCCGGTTAGCTCCTGAAGTAAGACCCATAATCGATTCCCCAGTAACCCCCCAGGAATAAGGTGAATAAGACACACAACCATCAGGTATGGTACACACAGTCAGATCCCAGCAGCTCAGTTAGGCAGCTTCTACTTTTTTATATTAACAACAAAATGGAATAAAGAAAAATAAAATTGTGCACAAATCAGCATCAATGAAATATGTTGATACATAATGCAAAATAATATAAATAAAAATTTAATACAAAACTCAAAATTCTTACTTTTTGTAAAAGAAAGCATAAAGTACCTATTCTGTAATAAAGTAATTAAAATAAAACATAAAAAACCCTACAACAGAAAACTGTGTACTCATCACATACCTATTGTCATGATGTGGTGAGGATGAACGCTGAGACCCAGGTTGTGAAGAAAATGATTATTTTAATGATAAAGCTCAAACACAGTCCAGTACAGGCGGCACGGCAGAGAGAATAGCACACAGCTAAATACCGGTAGCAACTGACTAAAGACTGAACATGGAGCAAGCTAACCAGGACTTAAATAGTTCAACTGGAGAGCTGACACACATAACAACAACAACTGATATTAGATGAGGGCCCGACAAGAGACAAAGGACACAGGTGGACTTAAATACACTGGGAGGGTAAACGAGGGAATAAGACACACCTGGGAAGCAATCAAAGGGGAAGAGACAGGACACCACAGAGACTCAGGGAAACAAAACCTAGAAAATAAACACACAGAAAACTCAAATCCTCACACCTATAAGACACAGTGTGGGACACACTCAACCATCTGGTATGGTACACACAGTCAGTCAGATCCCTGAGGCCCAATAAACACATTTTGGAGGGAAAACTTCAGACAAACTTGATAAGAGTAACAGTTTAATTTGAACTAAACCCAAAGCTTTTTAAACATTTAAAAACAGTTAACATTGTATTTTTATGCAGCTCAAAAGCTGTGAGAACTATTTTTAACGTAATAAACATTACTGAGAGTGAGAGGTAGCATTAGCACATATCTTAGCAGCAGCTCAGTTAGGCAGCTTCTGCCTTACTGCTGCAGCTACATCACAGAACCTTGCTTTGTGCGACACTAATAACCGTTCTCTCAGAATGATATTTAAGAACCAAAAATAAAAGCAGTATAAAATAGAAATAGCCTTGCAGAGGTGCAAAGGCGATAACAGACATGTGAATTTAACATAAAGGTCTTTGAGAAGGTCATAAGAAAAATTTAAAATAAATAAATAAATAAAATTAACTCACCTACCCATAAACTAAGTGTGAGCAAGAGAAGTTTTGAGTACAATCATTGCAAGTTTTGAGAAGAAAGACATGAAGTCCTGCTCTCAAAATATAAATGTAAGCAAAAGTATTAAAAGTTTTGAGAACAAAATACATGAAATTTTGCTCTCAGACTGATCATGTGTGGTCTTGGATTATGGAAGAAGATTTCCCCCATACTAAATTTAGCATCTGCTTTGGAGCTTCCAATCAGCACTACACTGTAAAACCACTGAATCTTATATTGGTCTAGTTTCCAGTGCAAATATCTGAAATTTAAATTGGTAATATAGTGAAGTGACCAAATTAACTGGCAAGTAACATGTTATCAAGAAATATTAACTTGTTTTAGGTCAATGATAGCTAACAGACAAAAAAGTACCAGTTGCACTGGTAGGTTATTTCACTTATAACATGGGAAAATGTCTTGTTGCAAGTGAAATACTCATCATCATAATGGAATTATTTACTTAAAACAAGTTATACATCTCACTAAAAAGTTACTTGTGAGTTAGTTTTGGCTTCAATTGTACTAAGCACTGGAAACTAGTTCAAAAGTACTTGGTAAGAAGTTGTGCTTTTGCAGTGTACACTAAAGTACTTAAATTGGTCAGATGAACGTGGTGTGTCAAGAAAAGCCGAGATCATCCCATTCCCCATGCTGGAGATTTTAGTTTAATAGTAACAATAAATAAAGTTACCTTTAAAATTAATCACACAAGTGACATCAAGACCCAACAGTAGAGTCAGACTGTAATAAAATTAATTTGGTTGTGTGTGTTGTTATTGTGTCCTGCAAACTTTGCTTTAATTCTACTTTTTTTCTATTTAATCATAAAAAATCATAGTCAGGCAGAAAGAGAGTCATGAAACAAGGAAGATCAGGTTTCCTGAGAAAAGAGGAAGTACGTTTCCAGCCTGCATATGAATAAAAATAGTTCAGACTATTCCTTATTTCAAACCATTAAAGGATTAGAGTCTAAAATTTAACTAATAATATTAATTATTAGTTAAACCAATAATTAATATTGGTTTAACTAATGATTGATATTGGTTTAATTATAAGAATACCTGCACTTACTCTTACACTTGTGGAAGTACTTACAAGTGAAACAAGTAACTGTAACTTTATAATTGAATAATTAGAATAATGGATTATTCTTAGTTTCTTTTCAGAAATGTCTAATAACTCACATTATGATTAAAATAAGAGTAACTAATAAGTTACGGTTATCACAATATTATAAATGAATGCTGAATCAAAGAAACTAAAAGGTTATAAATGTGATTTTGACATTGAACTGGAAATGGTGTAAAATGTGTAACTGTAATTAAAGGTCACTGATGTGTTGGAGGTAGATAGTAGGTGAAAAGTCAGGGGGGAAAATAGGAACTGACAGGAGAGCAGAGAGGACCAGCCTTATTGTTGAACTTAAACTTTCCAAAGAAAAGGTTGGGCAGGCAACTGTTGAGCAACCATTAGCACAGACATTAGGTCACAATGTCACAAGATAGTGATGGATATGAGATCATCTGTCCAAGCAGTCAGCCAATGAGACAGGCACAGCAACAGTGCTAGCCGATGCAAACACACCAAAAGGGTGTGTAAAAAAAGGTGAGAGCAAAAGAGGAACCTTTGGTTGGATCCTCCAGGCAGCTTCGAGCCAAGATCGAGATGGACAAAGAACTCTGCAGCTGAAGAAGAGCCGGGGCCACAGAGCCGAAGACTGTTCTGCACATGGGGACCAACCCGTTAGCCCCGCAACATGTGGCTTCAAATTGCACTTCTCTCATCAGCTGGGTTTGAGACCCCGAAGATAAAGACAAAGACCAAGGCAAAGATGAAGATAAAGACAAAGGTTAAAGAACAAAGAGGAAGAACTGGTGTGTTCCTTCCATGAGACCAGCTCATCTACATCTCGAAGGACCAGTAAGATCGTGAGACGAGGAGAAAGGAGCTACAGAGCTGCAAGACAAGAAGCTGAGGGCCGCTACTCGCATGAGGAAGTCATCCTGAGGCCCGAGATCTGCTGCTCTGACTCAGTACTCTTCCTGTACTGGGAGCCTCCTGCTGCTGCAACCTCTTTTTCATCATCAGGCCAGTTCTGGGGTTCAAGATGCCAAACTCTGTCCGTCTCTCTCAAAGGTTCCTAACCTCAAACCCTCCCTAATGTTTTCCAAGAACAAAACAAAACGGGCATTGTGCAAATTGTACTATCAATAATACTATCTTTAACGGACTGAAAACATATGAAGGCCCTGAAGAGGCTAAATAATGCAAAGAGTCAAAATAAAACCTCTCAACATTGCCAAAAAATTCAAGTATAAAACTTAACATTCAAAGGCAAAAACAGGATCCATTACAATAAACAATCCAGAGTTACTGAATGAAAACTTCCTGATAGCATGGCGGCTACCTGATTACTGTTAGCTCTAATTGGCTGTTTCTGACTGAGCGGAGTAATTATGCAGAACAGGGAGGAGATCGATTATTTTTTTCAAAGATTATCTGTCTCATGTTAGGACAGCGAAAGTTTTAATATGTAGGTAAAATGTTTTTTTTTTTTTAAAGTTAGGTGCTGCAGCTTTAAGCAGGTTCGGTGTGAGAGTCACTACCAGGTGGAGCAGAAGCGAAGCTCCGTCTGTGAAATATTACTACCTGTAGCAGCGGTTCAACAGCGAGAGCAGAACCAGCGTCTTACATCGCAGCACGAAGACAAATAATTTTGCGGGTTATTTGTTTAGCTTTCTGACCGTCATGCTAATCCGGGTGAGTGTTTGTTGCTGTGCGCTGCTTTNCCTGCTATCTGATCCTCCGTATGTCTTTTTTACTGCAGTGAGCCTCGATGTAGCCAAACTCCGTCAAGTATGTCATTGTTTTTATGCCATATTAGCTTCGTTGTGTTGATGCATTTTGACGTGCTTCAATTTTCCGCCGCAACACGCAAACTTCCCCATTCACTCAGTGCGTTATAGTTCCACACGACATTGCTTAGGATTTGTTGCTGCGCGTTTGCGCAGTGTGAAGGAAAAAGGAGACCAGCTGCACAGGCAGGCTGCGAAATGAGATGATCGGTATCGGCAACAAGAGCCAATGATCGCCGATCACCGATCATGCACTTTTTCACGGAAATCAGCCCAATTATGATCGGTGACCGATCGATCGTCACACCTCTATCAGACATCATTTGATTCATGAGGGCCGCGGTGGAAAAGGACGAGCAACAAAAATGCCCAACAAATTATAGTTGCAATTTTCAACAATAATATC
>NW_015115069.1:85484-89185 GCF_001443285.1 Poecilia latipinna
CTTTTTCACGGAAATCGGCCGATTATGATCGGTGGCCGATCGATCGGCACACCTCTATTGCTTACTTATCTTCCACCGGTGCTTTGGAGGTTTAGATATGCACAGCATATTGAAAAATGTTGCTGCACAAACAAGCACAAACTTAGCTGAGTTGATTGACACCAAATGTATTTCAGTTTCCAAATGAGCAGGGGAGAGGGGTGTGGTTGACCTCTGATGACCCCTGGAGAACATTTTATTAATATCTTTGGAATTAAAGGGGCACAAACAAACATTTTTGCTGTACAAACCAGCACAAATGTAGCCGACTTGATTGACACCAATTTTGTTTGATTTTATCAAAGGGGGGACCGGGGGATGGTTGACCTTTTGACCTTTAAACATTCAATAATATCTTCAAAGCTAAATCTGCACAACCGAAAATGTTTGCTGCACAAATCAGCACAAATGTAGTCGAGTTGACTGACACTAATTTTGTCTGACTTGAAGAAGGTGGGGGTTAGTGGCCAGCTTCACTCCAGTGACAGTTTGGGGTGCCATGTCATCTGCTGGTTTTGGTCCACTGTGTTTTCTGAGGTCCAAGGTCAATGCATCATCGACCAGGACGTTTTAGAGCACTTCAAGCTTCCTGCTGCTGATCGGCTTTATGGAGATGCAGATTTAATTTTCCAACAGGACTTAGCACCTGCACACAGTGTCAAAGATACCAGTACCTGGTTTAAGGTCCATGGCATCCCTGTTCTTAATTGTCCAGCAAACTCACCTGACTTTCACTCCATAGAAAATATCTGGGGAATTGTGAGAAGGAAGACAGTACAGTTGGGAACTGGGGTTTTGGGTGCTGTATGGTTGTTTTTCCTCCTCCTTCACTTCCTCAGTTCCACCACAAGATGGCGCCCTGGAGCTGCTGTAACTGGAGGGCGGTCCAGCTGATCGTCACACACACCTGCAGATCTTCTCATGCCATTAACCAGGCTTCAAGAGGAGCGGGTTGTCAGTCCACCGGTGTTAATCTGCAATGGTACTCCAAGTGCCAGAGTTTATTGCTCTGTGTTTCCTATGTTTTTTGTGGATTCCTTGCATTTACCTTTTGATCAAAGATACTCAACGGGATGTCCAAGCTCTTTCTCAAAGTGTCGCTCTGGTGATACTCCAAGCCTCCAGGATTTTCTGTCAAGGTCTTTGGTTTCATGTTTGATGACTTGCAGCTCAATCTCCTCTTCCACAAGTCCACACCATTCACCTGTTCACCCTCTGCCACAACCATCATGCAGCAGCTCCTGTCTGGCAAAGCCTGTCATTTTCTCACTCACTCCTCTGGTCACTCCTCTGGTCACTCAAGCCCTGAAACCCAATACTCCCCACCCCTGGCAGACTCATGACAGAAAATAATTGAGAAACACTGCTATACTAAGTACTGTATATGTTCATACTTTTCAGTTGGCCAACATTTCTAAAAAATCCTTTTTTTGTATCGGTCTTAAATAATCTAAATTTCTGAGATACTGAGTTTGGGGTTTCCATTAGTTGTGAGTTATCAACACTAAAAGAAACAGTTGAAATATATCAGTCTGTAACAAATGAAATACACAAGTTTCACTTTTTGACTGGAGTTGATGACATAAATCAATATTTTTATGATATTCTATTATTATGACAAGCACTTGTATATATATTTTAAATGGATTTCTTAATGTGCAAAATCTTGTCTTTAAGAAAAATAAAAAATAAAGTAGAGTTCCCTTCAATTTAAAAATACTTTATTGGTCCCAAAGTGAAATTAAATGAAGAATCTGAATATCAATTCAGATTTTGAAGAGCAATTAGTTTATGAAGAGCCAAAAACTACTTATTTGGCTCTACAACTATAAAATTATTGTAGAGCCAAACATATTCATGCAATCACAATGTCAACAATTTGTGCATAGAATGAAACACTTTGCATGCCACAGGTAAATGCTGTCATTTAATTTGGTTAAGAATGGTTATTGCACTGTGAATAAATTACGCCTTATAGATGTTCTTAGTTCCCAGTGGGACACAATTATGTCTTCATAAGCTCGGAGGTCCAAACTGACAAAAAAAGGATAGATGCTATTTGCTAAAATATTCTTTGCCATATCCATGTTCTTTCAGCAAACAGTTGAAACAGAACTTTTGTGATTTCACCACTATTTTACCTGCCATTGAAACAATTCTTAAAAGTGTGTCTTTAACGTAAAGTTAAAACACCCAACAAGTGCCCCCACATGCTCTAGAGTTTCCAGACTAAGATTGAGTTTTCTTAAAAGACAGTTTCTGTGAAAATTAAAAATATAGTCAGTGTTTTGAGGAAAATTGAGCTGACTGTCTAGAAATGACCCAAGGTATTTAAAATTTGCCAAAGTTTCAACAGGTTGGCCATTGATGGAAACTGAACCCACTTTAAGGAGGTCCAGCTCACAGTAGAGCTTATTTAGGTCATATAATCGGCTCTACATCCTTTAGACAATTACGAAAGTACAGTGATTTACTACAGAATTTATATTTTACAGTGCCAGTAATGCTGAAGAAATAATAAAGATTTTGTGGTATGCTGGCATAATGATGTATTGATGTTAGTCAGTTGTGTTACCACACCCATGCCACTAGAGGCAGTAGCAGACCCCAAAAGATGTAACTAAGGAACATATTTAGAAGTACACAGAAAGCTACAGAAATGGGATCTTTGCATGTCAGTTTCCGCATTCAGGGAAAATCGGCTTGGTCGTTTCCGGTCTATTGAAAATCTCATTTTACACTTACTTGCAGGATTTGCCCAAGGTAACAATTAATAATGTACATCAATCTGAAGCCCCAACAAGTAAGCTGGAGAAGATGTACGCCTTGTTATACATTCACAGATATAAAGGTGAGTTTTACTTTCTTTAAGCTTTGTGGCTAATATTAACTTTACATTATGCTAAGCAATGTTCTTGGACATTTTTCTTGTAAAAATGTGCTATTCAAATATCTAAACATTTTAATCCATTCTAACGGACAATGTTTTTACCTTATTTTGTATTTATTTACAAGTATATTATGCGTGTTTATTGTCATTAGTGTCAGACACCAAGTAACGGGGGTGGGGGTGGGGGGGAGGTTACGGTTTGGGCATTTTGCTTCCAAAGCATGAGGAAGCACAACAAGCCTCATGGCTTAACAGTAGGGCAGTTCTGGTGTCAGAGTTCTAGTCAAGCTGACTGTTCAGGTTCAAAGTTGCTGCTTTTAGAAAAATATGACCGTGTTGCGTCATGGCTCCGTGTTACTTCGTTTTATTACCTTTGCATGTTTCTTGTGAAGAGCTCAGATAGGACGGTGTTTACAGCAGGCGGATCAGTTGCTCGGCTGTCTGGCTCTGGTCTGCTCTCTCGTTCCCATAAACTCTTTCAGGCTGAATATAGAAGTGATTCCATGGAAATAACTCAGGGTGGCTCATTTATTTACCATCCGTATCCCCGGTAGTTTTAGGCTGATCCGGAGTGAAGTGAAGGCTGCAAACTTTGCTGTGCGGCGCTGGTAGCGACAGATATTTACAAGCCATCTTCTTAATTCAGGATCGCTTGGAAATTAACGAAAACTTAAAAGCCCATTACATTAGGAAGACAACAATGTTAATAGTATTGTTTTTTTGCATCTGAAATACGACTTAGTCTTTTCTACCAGTCATGGTAACTCAAAGC
>NW_015115070.1:0-8639 GCF_001443285.1 Poecilia latipinna
CCCCTTTTTTTTCTTTTTTGAAACTGTACACACAGGGCCATCTTAGCAGATTGGGATTTGAAGCTGACTGCATGGGTACGGGGACGGAGCTTGGTGAGAGCATTATTTGACAGCTGAGAAAATGACTGAGTGTTATATATCTGACACGTTCCCAAGAGAGAGGTGAGGAAGGACAGAATGATAGCCAGTTTGATTTTCAGCCCAGAAAATAGATTTCCATTTAAACCCTCATGCGACCAGCCTTTTCAAGCTGAGCTCTGGCCAAGACAAGAGAATTTCATTTAAAAGTGCCATTTCTCTAGTTTTTAGCGTGATTGATTGATCCAAGAGCATCTTGCTTTCTCTCTAAAGGGATTTGTTTTTTTTTCTTCTTCTTCTTCTTCTCACCTCTCATCTGAAGAGACAGAAAAAAAGGGAAACTAAATTCAATTGTTAACCTTGAACGTACCAATAAGACGTAGCGCGAGCTTAAAATGCGGTTGAGCTCTCCCGTTCCTCACCCCCCAGCTTTGGGACTGATGGGATGAAATCTTTATCTTGTTGACGACGCGACAGCGTTTAAAATCTGCTTTTTTTAAAAGCTTTATCGGTCCAAAGACAAAGTGTCTGGATCTGTGTGAAGCTGGATGAGCAGAAACAGTGGAGGTCTGGAATAAGTGTACGTCAATAAAAAAAACATCATGTGGCGCAGACTCACCAAATTCAAGTAGCACCTCCACTCAGTGGCCACACATCAAGTTATTTCTGTTACTATTAAGTATTTTTTGAAAAACTGGGAGAGGTACATGCTCAAATCAATACCCAGCTCAAAATAATAAGAGTTTAATGTATTGATTTTTTTTATTTTTTTTTTATTTGTGTGCTGTTCAGTCTTACACCTTTATGTCTGAAACCCCAAAACAAGACATGAGTTGAAATGTAAATGTGACAATTATGTCACTGTATTAAAATAACAGAATTTTACTATTGTTATTACAACTGTAATGCTGTTTTAATTCATCGCAGTATTTTATTAAGATATAGGTGCCCCACTTTCAGGTTTCTGTGACTACAGATGAATTGCCAAACCGAACGGAGGTGAATTAACGACAAAGACGAGATTCAAATGAATGAAAAGCAGTTAAATTTTTCCAAATAAATAAATAAATAAAAAGAACAACAACAAAAAAACATCTTAGATGCTCCAGATTCTGTTCCCCCATCTTTTTGGCCACCACACTTTAGAGCAACTTTCCCCCCCCCCCAGGCAGTGAGACTGACGCCATATTCCACCCTTTTCCTTGACAACATATCTATTTTTCACACTTGTTCTTTTACTAATTCATATATAACTTCCATCTGACGAGAATAAAGGAACCACATCTATATTTACTGACTGAATCTCGGGCTGCATATTGATAATTAAATTGAATCTTGAACGCTCCCCCAACTTTTGTTCCTACACTTAAGTTACGTTACGACTCCATGTACGGGTTTGGCAACCGAGGAAAACCGTTTGCTGCAGCTTCGAAAGCAAAATCTGTTTCATGCCAAAAGATGTTTGCAGGTCAGTTTAGCTCCTAAATCATTCCACCAAGGAGCTCTGTAGTGTGGATTTCACACCGTGAAACACTCAATTTATATAATTGATTTGCAACTACAGGTCAACTACTAACGAATCAACAGATGCTTCCGTCGTCAGACTGTCCATGTTTCACGAAAATAATACATTCTTAATTCCTTAGTTTCCTTTTCATCATAATAAACTCAAAGTGCACAAGTGATACAGTTGACAACTCCAGCAGCAGCATTTCAATAAAAAAAAAAGAAAGTAATTAATGATGCCAGTTAATGTGTTTTGCAAACTACGAGATATTTGGTGAGCAGATTCATAGAAGACGTCCTGGCTGTGTGGCATTATTAATGTTCAGATGCAAAACAAAGCAGGGCCTTTCATGCATGGAAGCTAAAATGTGGAAAATGCTGTGGACATAAATTTTCAAGTGCCTCCTGTGACAAAGTGAATGAGAGTCTTTTTTTTTTTTTTTTTTTTTTTTTTCCGGCTAGCATTCATGTGTGCTTGGTTCAGCCAAACATCGTCTTCATTCTGTAGTGAGTAAAGCAGGTCATGTCGCAGGTTTGTTTATGTTTTGCAACAGAAGGACGTGAAGTTTCACGTTCTGTGTTTATGGCCTTCAGCGTACTGATGATGTCACAGGAAGAGAGAGAAGAAAACTTTTGGGGTTTGTAAAGTGTTATTGTAAAATGTGTCTGGTTTGTTTGTTGCTGATTTGAAGTAGCATCAACACGTCGAGGATGGTAATGTTTGGCTTATCCTGCTTCTCTACTAAAATCCTAAGTGGACAACCACGTCTTAGTGGGCTTTCTATTTTAGATCATTTCCAGAGCCCTGTAGGACTGGATATTATTTTATCACCCAGCTTTGCTTTGATACGTTTCCCCAACTTTTTCTTGAATGTGCTCCTTGGTTTTCATCATTCTGTTTGTTCATTATTTTTTTGTCTGAGATTAAACTCATTAGATGTAAAGATAATTTGTTGCACAGCCTTTTATTTAGGCGTTAACAGCAAATGCAGCTTTTGTTTCTCCAAACGTGGAGAACATTTTCCCTCCACTACACAATTTTACCTTTCTTTGTGTTGGTTTATCTCATAAAAAGCACTTTCGAAAGTTTTCACGCGTTTTTCTTGAACAAGGCGATGTGATGTACATCAGACTCTCTCACGATGGTCGTTACATAACGCTGTATGAAGTCTTATGAAACTTACGCATTTTGTGCTAACGCTGCAGGCTTGTCTAGCCTTTATGCGGAGCTGTTGTGCGCTGGAAGATTTCGTATTCTTCACCTGAGGATAATTAGCTGCTTTGAACTGACAGAGTTCTGTTGCTTTGTTTTCCTTTTGTGTTTTGGTTGGAGCTTAACAATAGAAATCGTTTCATAATTATTTTTGTTGTTCTGTCTTCAATATTTCTTCGAATGCTTCTACTTTTGTTTTGTTTTGTTTTTTTTATGTAAAAATTGCTTTTTTTTTTCTTTTAAGTTCTTTCGTTGTAGCATTTGTTTAATGCAACTGTAAATTGCCTAAGCAGCAACCTAAAAGTTCGACGTATCCAGCCATCTAAAGTGAAAAGGCTGGAGGAAAGGAGAGCACCAATCAGAAAAAAAAAACAAAAAAAAAACATTTATGTATTTATAACAAACCTCATTTGCAACAAATCAACAAGTAGCTTTGGTGTGGGATGACTGGGCTTCAGACTTGAGGGCTGCAGCTTAGTTGCAACCGAATATGTTGTGTGAGTGTGTTTGCACAAATCGATGTGACCGGCATCACCTCACTGAGTCTGCCTGCCCCTGCTCCGGGAGATAAAGCACAGAGGAGCAGACCTACAGCCAGACGTATGAGTGGGATTAACAACCAGCACTTATTTGGGAGAAGAAAAGAGGCAGAAGCTAAAGATATAAGGATTCCCAACACTTTTCATTATTTTGCTGAGTAGGTGTACAGCAGGTACTGTCGAGGAAAAGGTCAAAATCAATCAATCCGCTGCTATCTATCTGCCTTCCTCAAATTGCATATTGACTCCGTGTAACAGTCTCCAAACTGGTGGATTAGATGCATGTTGACAAGGGTCTAAGGCTGGAGAGGAGCTATTTTGCTAGAGTATCTATATGCTTTCAGAGAGCTCTGAGTTGATGTTACTGAGCCAGAGTTGTTCATTTCTCTCCTCTCTGCTCTATTTCTTCCTCCGTAGTGTGGGTGTTTATGTGAGGCGAGAGAGAGAGAGGTGCTTGTGCTCATGGAGCAGAATGCCAAATGTGCTCTGGTTTGTATATATGTGTGTGTGTGTGTGTGTGTGTGTGTGTGTGTGCGTGCTTGTATATCTGACACCTGAAAGTTATCTCGATCGTTAAATGTCCACTTTCTGCGGGAGCTGTCAGAGTGCCAGTGTGTTTCTTCAGCGTGTGGCTGCAGAAACGGGCTGCATGTCGCCTGAGCTGGAAGCCGCCCGGTTCACTGAAAGCACGTTGAACAAGGAAGTATTAGTTCTGATGCGTTGATGAGAACCTTTCAGGTGTTCTCACAAAAGTACGTGCATTTTGTGCACTTTTCTTTTCCTCCCCAACAGCAACGTTGTAAAGTTTCGAAGTTTCCATTAGTGCCATTCAGTGTTGTTGCATTTTTGTCATATTACAACCACAGTTTTTATTAGTATTTCAGATTAACACTAAGTTGTACATAATCGAATAAACATAGTCAATTTTTGTGGAACCACCATAAGATGCTGTAACAGTATTTTAGCTGATATGTCTACCGTCTTTACACATCCAGACCAATTTCCTACTGTTCATTACAAAAAAAAAGAGCTAAATCGCCATAACTGACTGGTTTGAGAGCAAATGTCACCGTCTTATAATTTGATTTAAGCAAGTTCTTCATGACAGGTGGGGTCAGAACCCAAAACTGGGACCCAGAGCCATTTTCAGTGGGTTTACGGCCTTTTTCTTGGGCAAAACGATAAAAAAGGAAAGTAAAAACGACCAGAAGGTTGTCTTTTCACATTTCTGTGAAATAATGCCCTCCAAAGCAATATGGCATCCATGGTCTCACACCAAATAAGCAAATTTTCTTTACTTCTTTTCAAACTATTTGTAAGTAGTTGAACCGCCTTGATTGAACGTCTGACACGGCAGCTAATTGTAGAGCGTAATATTTTCTCCTCCTGAGATTAGGGATTGTTGTTTTGGTTTGTCATTAAACAGTTAATTGTTGTATTCAGACTTACTGTGATGCAGTTTCACTTTTCATTCAATAAACTGGAATGTGGAAACTGGTCTCAGTTTGGGACACAGCTTGTCATTAAGACAAGATCGCAGGTCGGGTCAGAACCACTTTTTTCAGTTTTCTTTTTTTTTCCTTTCTGAATACCGCACTACTTTATCACAGTACGTAACAAAAATCACAATAAAACATGGTAAAATGAGTGGCAGCATTGCGATAAAAAGTTAGGGGGTTATGAGTATTTATGCAAGTAAGAGAAATTAATTCCTTTCTTGTTAATATTCAAAAGCAGTGGTGTATTTTTTGTAGTTGGGACTTTATTGAAAGTCTTTTGCAGTGGAGCTGCTTAATGCTGTTCTTGTTGTGCATAACTCCAAATTTCACTGTTTTGTTCTCTCACAAACCGGTTTACCTTCCGCTCACAACAAATCGTGCATGATGCTCGATCGGACGTCACGAACGGCAGAGTGGAAACTCAGAGACACGCTATTCTTTGAAGAGATTTCCCTCTGAGTGGCCACAAAGACGAAATTCGGGGAGCAGAAGTTTGGGATAAAAGATGAAGGTGAAAACAGAGAGACTCCGAGGTTTTTGTTGGAGCAGTGCTGGAATACGTAATTTTTCCTTCCCGGCAAAGGGTTGCTCCATAATTCAGCAGTATCTGGACCCGAGCTTCTCTTCCGCACGACTTCTCTCCTATACACACAAGCGCACATGCTCAATCACCTTGGATACTGTGTTCTTGGCCTTTGCCCCCGCTTGGAAGATAGCTGCCTTGAGACGTGAAGCGCCTTGAATGCCGATTGTGCATCTTGATCTTTATTTAACATGAAAACGTAACAAAGTGTGGAGACGGCTAATACAGTCTGGCACTTTCGCCTCTCGATGAGGTTAAAAGGGCTTCCTTTACTCCTTTATCTCGCAGTTGATGGGTCTCTGGGTAACAAGGCAACATACAGTTCACAGTTTTGTGGAGATAAAACAGTTCGGACTGGCTTCCAAAGACAAAAAATGATTGTCATGTCATTTACTTTCCTTTTTGAGCAAACAACAGAACAAAACCTCGCTCCTATGTAAACAGAGGCATGTACTTTTGGAATGAGTTCGTGTTTAATTTGTCTCAAACTCGCATACAGGATATTGTTACCTCACATATGGGTGTAGAGCGATAAAGACGCAGTCAGTGGTTTCACACTGTTGCTCCGATTGACAGCTGACGGGAAAAACTCCCTACATGAAAAACTACGGCAAAGACTGGCCTGTTTTCTTGCCCAAACAGAAATACTGGAGCAAGGACCGGGGGTGAAATAATTTAACAAAAATATTTTTCGATTTAAGTCCACTTTGGTTGCGATTGCATCGGTGCATGATGCGGTGCGGTAGGTATGGTATTTCATATACAAAGGAAAAAAACAAAACAACGCTGAAAGGTTATCAGTACATGTTAGGTTCTTGTTCTGCTTTAGTCTTAAGTTTTTTTGTTTTTTTTTTGCAGCTTTTAACATTTTTTTTTTCTGTGATTGTCCCGATTTCAGGCCATTTTATCTCACCGTCAACTCTGATCAGCTTCCCTGAATTACCACACATAATACCAATACCATCATGTTTCATGATTTCCATATTTATATTTGCATAATATATTTTTGGAAAATCATCTATTCTTTTTCTTATAGGAAGGTAGAGATGTAATGCTTTTAAAAGTTGCCGTCCGGGTGTTGATTTTCATCCCCTTGCTACATGTGACGCTACATATCTTTGTTTTTGGGAGCATTCTTTGGGAAAGCGAGCACGAGGAAAGTTAATTTTTCATGAACACTGGAAAAAATCCTTCCGCTGCTAAAGTGTTTTATTTAAAAAGATGCTCAGAATAAATCAAATAAAACCTGAAGACCAGGTTATCTGTTAGTTAGATGTCGGCACACAAACACCGAAATCACCAAACTCCAGTGATTCTCAACATGTGGAAAGCGAAACTTTTCTGATATTGCACATCAAACATATAAAAAAAGGAGCTTTTATGTAGCAAACACCACTGATGATTTACCACGGCTTACCTGATTTGTGACAGAGGCAATTCTTCTAATAGAGCCACTCTAATTTATCACCGAGACTCTCTACAATAGCGATTTTAATGGGCTTTATTCATATTTTTATTTTATGAAACTCGATGAAAGGGGTCATGGTGGCCATTAAGTGGATTAATGGTATGTGTTGGTTAAAGAAGATGCCATAAAGGCTTAAAAGTTAATGCTGCCGTCTGCAGACTGCTGTCCTGATGGAGGAGGAGGGGCCAACCTGAAGCTAACAGACATAACTCAGCCAGGTAGCATCGGAGAATCCAATGGGGGACAAGATGGATATGTCTTGGCAGCGTTACGGGATGTGTTGTGGTGCGCCGCCACATTTACTACAGGTTATTTATGCTACTTAATGAAGGACATAATGAAAATCGGACACAACGATAAATATGAGCCGGAAAAGCGCAACGTGGAGGAATAATCACTGGCGCAATTAAGATGTCGAACACATGCGGCGTGAACCCTGACTTTTCCCCTCTCCTTTTGCAGCAAAGTTGTAACTTACCTTAACAGATCGCATTTAATCAGCGAGAAGTTATTTCCACCAATCCCTCCCCGCGCCCTCCAACCTCACACATCGAGACTGGCGTGTTAAATATGTTGGTGGCCAAAGCAATGCAGTCTTTGGTTGATCTATTGTTGAGGTTATTGATGGCTGTCTGGCTGCTGGGGGCATTTCTGTGTCTGTACCGGTGACTAGCTGTGTCCTCGAGGGCTGTGAGCGAAGTCCAGGCCGAGTTGGCTACACATTACGAGGTGGCAGGGGGGGAATTAAATATATAATGGATCCTACATTAAAGTGCCAAATTAAGCAGGCTCCCATCAATATTGCAAGCGCCGTGTGACACACCCAGTGTTCAAATGGCAAAGGTTCTGCAGGAACTGCGTTTCAGTGTCAGTTTCTGCGCAGCAGAGCTCACACAGCACAGAGTTGCATAAGAGCGGCTGGTAAGGGTGACGCTGAGGCAGGCGGTGTGAAGAGCGGAGTCGAAAACTATGCAAACGAATTAAGGCTGTAGCCAGGCCTGTAACGACTGAAACTCTCCTACAGACAAACCATTTGTAAGCCTGGCTGCAGGATCAAGACTTTGCTGTGGAGTCGGTGCAGCAGCAGGAACTCCCAAACATCTTGATAGAGGATATCAAAGTATCCGAATATCCCCTTAAAAACTATTTTAATAGTTCACCAATTATAAATTTATACATATTAGGGTACAAATGTAGTTGCTAAAACTGATTAGAAAAATACTTAAGAATCAGCAGTCTTCGAGAAAATTAGGATGTCACTACGGGGTTCCTCTGACAAATTTGCAGAAATCTGGCAGCCATTACTACGATTAGTTGGTCAAGTTAATTTTCATTCTGTCCCAGTCTAGTCCTTTGTGTATGTATTTGTCTGCTCATCCTGTGTCCTTTCTCTCGGATTTTCCCTTTCTTATGGTTCCATATTTACTTTCCTGGGCACAAACTGTACTTTTTTTTAGGTATGGCAGAATGCATCTTAATTTTATTTATTTCAAGACATTTTTTTTGTCCTTTTCCTTATGACTTTTTCTTATTGCCTGGGAGTGATTGGAGGTCGTTTTGTTCTGTTGTGTTTTTTGTTTTGTTCTTTTAACTTAAGGGAATTGTATGGTTTGTTTTATATGTATCACATTGTAATTGTATGGCTATGCAATTCCTGTTAAAAAACCAAATATAAAGTTTGCAAAAAAAAAAAAAAAAAAAAAAAAAAAAAAGCAGTTTTAAGGAAAGGCCAGGAAATTTTTTCTATGTAGCA
>NW_015115070.1:11735-16327 GCF_001443285.1 Poecilia latipinna
GAGTTGAAATTTTTTTAAAAAAAAAAAAAAAAAAATTTAAAAAAAAAAAAAAAAAAAAAAAAAAAGAATCAGCAGTCTTAAGGTAACGTCAGGGAATTTTATCTATTTAGCACATTTTCAGCAACAAGGCAGTTCAAAGTGCTTCACATGAATTAGAAGGAAATACAACAAAACGACAAACCAAATGAAGGAGCAAAAGAAAAGAAAAAAGTATAACTCTATGTTTAAAGATAAGTAGTTCATGATTTCTAAACTATCAGGGTTTTCTCTTTTTTTTCCTGTTCTGGACTGACTGAAATCCTCTGGATCTTAAAGACGAGTAACAAAGCATGAACTGATGCCACATGAATGACTCTATGGACGATGTAGAATTTCATAAAGTGTTGCACATAACAGAGCACACGAGTGCACAAGTGTAACATCCCCCCATTTGTATTTATCTACCGGCCATTAGGCCAGAAGAGTAACGGTATTTATCTTGTCACTGCGGCTCACTAAACTGCAGCACACAGAAACATCTTTGGGGGTCACCAAGTTTCTGAAAACAACTATTATATGCTATCATGTCGGGAAAGAGCATTTTCTGTCCCTTCATAATTTACACACGTGGAGTTTGCTAACTACTTTGACTTTAACCTGAGCCATGTGCTTTGGTCTAACAGATCTAAGATGTCAGATGTGTTTGGCACAAAACCAAAAGAATGAATATTTGAATGTTTTTATTTTTATTTTTTGGAAAGCATGGCATCCTAAGCTCTTTAAAACATCAGAACATAAACAGTCGTTGCTTAATCTTTTGGCAGGATACTGAGCTGAAGCATTTTGCCAAGTTAACACGTAATTGGTTGACCAGAAAAAATGATCGTCTGTGGTTACAGTTCTCAGATCAGAGTCCTGTGGAAAACGCGTGGAGTAGAGCTAAAGAGAAAGGAGCACAAGACGGGTCTGAAGACTCGGGAGGCTCTAGAGAAATTCCTCTCTCAGATATCTGGAAATGGGATTTAACTTCTGTCCGATTTCAGATCAAGATTGCCGTAAAAGAAAACTTGGAGTGAGAACATACGCCAAAGGTATGTGACCAAGTTCATATTTGTCCAGAGATTTAATTGTCGTGAAAAAAAAGGACTAATTCAGCAGTCAGACTTCTTGAAAAGGGAAAAAAAAAAAAAAATCCCCTCCCAAAGGCACAGCGTAATGACCAAGTGAGTCAGATTATAGAGAAAATCATCAAAGAAGCTAGAAAATTCATTTTTTGCATCAAAAATGAATTTCTGAATGATAGCCTGACCATTGTGTTCCTATGCAATTCTGCTCAATTCTCATCTCCCTCTGCATGGAGCAAAACGTAGCACAAAGGCTAGCAGAACGAAGGACGTTGTGTAAAAAGTACGAACTGTACTTTGGCTGTATGTAGTTACATCAGACTCCAAACACTTTTCTGATGACATCTACGCAAACTCTTTGGCGCTGATGAAATGCCACTCAAAGGAGAAAAACTTTTCGTTGTTTTGAACTCTAATTCAAACTACGGGTCGCAGTGTGGATTTGTCAAAACAAATCCACACTGCGTGGGAGAATGAAAAGGAAGAAAACGGGAAGGGCATTTTCAGCACATTCTGGTTCTCTGTCAGAGCTGTCACTTTCTGACAGTGGGAGGAATAGAGAGGAAGTGGGGTCAGGAGATATGGGAGGCAGTAAGATGGAGACAGTTAAAGAAAAGGAAGCCAGAAGCTGAGGCCGACCCCGCAGACCAGATGCTTATAAAGCACCATCACTGAGCGCTCTGTCAGCTCTGGCTCTCATCTGTCACTGTCATCCCGGCGAAATTTCGCTCCTCTCCTCGTCTTTCCATTTCTTTTGACCCGCATGCTGAAGAGTTCACACCGTTTTCTCTTTTTTTAATGATATTCACACTCGCGCTATATGTCGTCTTTTCTGCCTCCTAACATCTTTCCGCACAGCTTGAGGCTGCTAATAAAATGTTTATGTAACATATGAATATACATCAGGTTTTTATGATGAACATATCAAGAGGAGCGAGCGCGAGTTCAGACGGAAAACGGATGATTATAGTTGACATTTTTCAAAACATTTCCCCTGGTGTTCAAGGTGGAAAACTTTCGCTTTTCGCCAGGAAGAAGTTGATCTGACTTTTGTAACTTCCTTGGAAGGTTGCAAAAAGGATCTTACAATCAAAACTCGATAAAGAAAAAAAAAAAAAAACTTTACACGCAAAACACGATATGCGGTAGAAAACTAGTTCTAGTTTATTTAATTCATTTGACAGAAAGCATGTGCAGAAGTATTAATAATCAAGAAAATACGAAAAAAAAAAAAAGCTTTTCACCAGACTTTAGCTTTTGAAGCAATTTCCCCTCTGCGCGATGATCTCCAGGGATCACTTCACATTTAAATATGGTGGTGGCAGCATCAGACTGTGGATGTATTTTTCTCCAGCAGGAAACAGGAAGCTTGTCAGTTGACGGGAAGACAAATGGAGCAAACTCCAGATTAAACCCAGCATTAACTCCCATTGTTTTAACTGTGACAACCTCTTTGTGTGTGTGTGTGTGTGTAAGACATCATAAACGTAAGGTGAATGGTTTTTGTGTAAGAATACTTTTTCCCCCCCCCATCAACGCAGCGATCTGACAAACATAACATGAAGCAGATGTTTCGGGACATTTTGTCAGCATGAGCGTTTCGCCGCGGGCGGCGCTGCATGTGGGCCGCGAACAGTTTGAGCATAAAGTATGAAAAGCAATTAAAAGAATGACTGACAGTTTTGACAAAACATATATACTTAATGAAGAGCCTTTCCCTCTGAATTTACCACGAAATAAAATATTCACAGACAAGAGCTTTGAAATATTTATTCTGATTAAAGACGTGTGCCACCAAAAAGAGACTGCGAGAGCGTTGACCTCGCTCAGCGGGTGGGAAGGAGAGGAGGGGGGTGGGGGGGGGCAGAAACCCGGCGAGTTTATCCGTCTGAAAGCAATGATTCAATGAAGAGGCACTTGCTGTTTCAGATGACATTGTTTTTTTTGCCCTCCCCGCCTGAGTGAGAACCAATTTGAGTTATAGACCTCGAGAACGCGTCGAAGGGTTAAAGACACACGCCAAGAACCTGCTCAGGTTGCGTCAAGCTGAGGATCAGGGTCTTGCGTTTGTATATCATCATGCAGAGCCGGTTAAGGGGGAGCAAAAGGTGTAAAATCTGATTGTCTCCTTACAATTGTAAAATAAAGGTGTGTGTCAACGATAAATCAGAGGGGAACCTGATCTCTGTTTGCTGTTTTTGGCTTTTCACATCCAGCGGGCATGAATTATAAAAGAAAAATACCTGCTTGGAATTTTAAGCGTGGCAGCTGGGAAAGGAAAAGAAGAAGAAGAAGAAGCAGAAAAGAATCACAAGGAAAAACACCCAAAGCAGATGCAAATGAGGATAAGTATGAAAATATTTACTGACATTTTCTTTGTCATAGAGAGAATCACATTTGGAATACTTTCACAAGATTTGAGGAAATATATAAGTGACTAAAATTTGGTGTTATTCAAAAAAACTTTTCATTTTGAGATTTGTTTGAATTAGTTAGCACTTTATTTGAAGGAGGTGTGCATGAGACTGGCATAATACTATCATAACCAAGTCATAACACCAGTTATGAACATGAAGGCGTCTTCATGAATGTTTATGACTGTTGTCGTGGAGAGTCATTCGGTAAATAACACTTTTAATGCAAAGTTGTATTAAACTTCCATTAAAAGTGCATAAAAGTGTCAACTTTGCACTAAAAGTGTCATTATTTACTATTTACTTACTTTAGTGACATTACCTCAGTTGGTAGGATGCCAGTTTAACTAAAACCAATTTGACTAAAATTCAAAACTAGAGACAATTGAGAATCTATGGCAAAGCTTAAACTATAATGTCCATGGATGCTCTATGTTCAGTCTGAGCTAAAGATTTACTGTACAAACGAATGAAAAAATAAATAAATAAATGTCTCAGATTCTGTTTTGAACTTATAAAGACGTGCCCCGAAACACTTGCAACAAACTGCAATTGCAGCGAAAAAAGAAAATGGATATAAACAAAGAGAAAAGACATTTTAAGATTTTGAATCTTTGTAAAAATGTAAACAAATTCAAAAACCAGGCAGAATTCCCCGTCACTTAAAGCACAAACTACCATAGTAAAAGCATTGATTGAGGTTTTTCACTATTTTTCCTCAGTATATTGCATGGCTTCCGAATAGAAAACACTAATGTTTGTATGTGGTGCAGAATATAAAAAAGTTGAAAATGTGCGATTACTCGCAGCATTTATAGAAAACACTGCACTGAACCAAACTACCTGTTGGATAACCTTGGTTGTAAGTGATTCTAAATAAAGAAAACTAACAAACTGAGGAATCTCCTGGTGCTTCGAGTGCCGGTGTATTCACATGAGTTTGTTGTACCTTCAAAGTCACATCCCAGTTTCTGGCCTACGTCTCGTCATTTGTTATTTACAGTTGTGGTCAAAAGTGTACATACACTTGTAAAAAATCATAATGTTATGGCTGTCTTGAGTTTCCAATAAGTTC
>NW_015115070.1:20873-44464 GCF_001443285.1 Poecilia latipinna
GAACTTATTGGAAACTCAAGACAGCCATAACATTATGATTTTTTACAAGTGTATGTACACTTTTGACCACAACTGTATATCATAACATCCCATTTCTAAAAAAAAAAAAACTTTTCTCCAACCATGTCCAACTTAATGTGCTGCAGTACAAAACTTAAAAAGCCTATTCTTAAAACTACAAACATTGAAATTGAAACAGGATATGCTTAATCAAATTTAGGACAGAACTAATAAAGCAAATGTGGCTGTAAATGTTGAATGACTTTTCTCAGAAAGAAAGAGGGATGATGTAGGGATGAGAGGGAGAGAGGAGATGAAACCGAAACATCATCATGCTTGAACCAAACTGAGGTTCATTTCTGTCTCTGGAATCAATGCATGAAACAGAACCGACAGAGGAATGAAGCAAAATGATATGAAAACAAATCGCATAAATAAAATAGTGCAGGTGCTCTTCCTGTGCTCTGATGTTATTACAATTATTGTGCTGTAAGACTTTAATCACTTAATGCAGGGAAAGAAAAAAAAAGGAAAAATAAATCATCCTGGTCTGTTCTGAGTCGATCCTGCTCGCCGCGAATTACTTTTTGGCGCTTTCCGCATTATCATTTTAATTTCATTATGCTTTTGTATGGCCATAGTCCTTTTGCGTTATTTAATAATGTTTGAAATAAACAGACTTTAAATAAATAAATAAGTTCCCACATTTCCCCAGTGTCAACCCAGAAACTCATAAACAGACTGTCTCAAAACAGAATCCAATTCATTACACCTCAGTGCACAAGAGGAAAAACAGAGAAGCACATACACACTTTTTTCTATAACGGCAACACAAGCACAGGAGGTCCTCAAAAGTTAGTTTCCTGTCAGCTTGTGGTCCTGATAATAACATACAAACAAACTCAGACACACAAACAGCAGCAGGTTGTGGTAACTGGGCAAATCCTGAGTTTAATTTATGACTCAGCTGGCTTAGTTTGTAGTTAACAGGCTTGTAACATGCAAGCTGACAATGCAACAAGACATAAGCAAACGCAGACTACGCTGAATGTTCATGGTTTGCTTCTACTATTTTGTATGTGTGTGTGTGTGTGTGTGTGTGTGTGTGTGGGTGTGTGTGTGTGTGTTGGCGGGGAGAGTTAATAAATACGTGCAATTTCTAAAACAAAACTTATAGGCGTAGATATATTTTAGACACAAATCCATCTGTCCGTCTGTTCATCCGTCTGCCATTACACTTTATGTCCTTTCTGCAGATCGAGACATCTGAGGTCTTTCAAACTCGAGACGACAGAAGGTCAGCAGTCTATCGACCCAAATTATAATGGACCTTTCGATCTCTCCAACACAGAGAAGGCCTTCTGCTCCGAGTCCCGGACCGTTCTTTGAAATGAGCCACAATGAAAACGAAGTCCGGGACACTTTCAGACCTTGTTCACGGAGAAAAAAAAGCCAATCAGTTTGAATTTAGGATGACTGAATATTTTCAAAGCCTGAACTGAACCCCTGGCCACACCATTTTACAGACTCCCCAACATAAATAACGCTGGATTCACCCCATTGTTGCTGCTTGCCATCTTTTTGCCTCTTGTACATTTTAAAGGGCCCAGTATTAAGCAAAATTGACTTTTTTATGTTACAGTACCTCATCAAAAACGTACCTGCAGTGTTGCCTTGATTCTTTCATGCATTTTTGAGAAACCCTTTAATATCCCATGGCAACCATTCGGGGGTGCCTAAAGGTGAGTGTCGGAAAGAGTAGGAGCTTCTTAAAGAGACAAACGCCCAATTTCAAGGCGTTAATTGCAATGTTAAGTTTCTTTTAAGTAATCTTTGATATATACAGCAATTTTATGAAAACTTAAGGTAACAGGACTACTTGACTATGCTATGAAATGTGACTAGAAAATGCATAACACTCCCTATTTAATGAATACCACACTATCATACAAGACACTTCCAAGTAGCGTCTAGTACCATTTCTAAATTTATATTCACTCCCAACAAATGATAGCTTGTGAATGAAAACATGAATAACAATAAAAAAAATGACTCATCACTTTCGTGCAGAGTTGTGCAGAGATGTTATGTCATCGATTAACCCCTTGTTGAAACACAATGGTGTGCTAGCGCTGAGAACTGATAGTGTGCTTCCTTGCAAAGTACTGTGGGACAGACAGCATGCCGTGATCTGCAGAGCTACTTCCTGTGCATGCTGTGGAGGAGCAGACGGGGAGCGTCAGCAGCGCTCTGACTATTCTGTTCCGAGGAGCTTCACCTCACTGTCGGGCAAAGTTATTAGATAGGACATAGTTACAGTACACACTGGTGCCTGGAGTCAGAAGAAATGAAGGGGGTGGACGGGCCACTAGAGATCTGTCTGGGATCGGTCTTGGGGCTTTCTGTCTCACCCACAGGGAAGAGGGACAGATATTACTTTTATAACGGAGCCGTCACGGCGCTATACAAGAGAAATCTTCCAGGAAAAGTTCTGACGTTGCTGTCAGAGCAAAGAGGACAAGTAGCTGCTGTACTCCAGCTTGTAACTTCTAGCTAGTTTTAAAACAAGTGACTCCTTTGGGCCCCCCCCCCCCCACCCCGACTCCCTTTAGAGAATCAAAAACAGTTAGTCGCTAAGCAAAAAAATAAGAATAATAATAATAAAAAAAAGGCAGCTGCAGTAGTTTTGGCACATTTTTGTTTTCTGAAAAATGTTTACAATCCACGATGTGAAAATATTCCACAGCTGTTAATGCCTCTGCAAAGCGCTATGTCAATATAGTGGAAACTGGAGTTTCAAGCTAGCTACGCATATAATCGGCACAAGGGGAAAATGAAATTTCTTTGATTAATAGAGTGACTTTCTGTTTGTCATTGCCGGCTGCTGTAGGACACAAACTCCTTCCAGCTGCCTCTGTTCTGTGACACTGATGCATGAATTCATGCCAGGACTCAGGATAAGCTAAACACACACACATATATATTTTTATAGATATATGTACATTTTGTGGTTTGCTGGTTTTACGATGACACACGGCCGTAAACAGCAACAAACGCTTTGAGGATTTGAAAGCAATCACATCATCATTGTTGATAAAAGTGTGTGACATACGCTGAAGTTCCTTTCCCCTCCAGCTTGATGAGGCACACGCGGTGCGCACAAAGTTCCCACTGATCTTTAATCAATTTATCGTGCAATGAGCTGCAGACGTAGGTGGAGGCTGGTGCCGCATTAATATGCAGTTTCATTTCACTTCAAAAGGCCTTTTTAATGTCTGACATATTTACCTTTGAAAGTGGAAGTCTTTGAATGATTCCTTCATTGGGATTTCCAGCTGTATAGCCTCCTCGATTGTGCAGAGGAATACTGAGTAGGTGCCCTGAAGTTAAAAGTGAGCCTTTTGTTTGATTGCTCTTGATTCAGTTTTAATTTGATATTTAACGGGAAAGATTAATAGGAACCCAAGTAGAACATACACTTTTAGCATTTCATCAGAATAAATTTTTTCCCCCTCCCAATCTTTTATGTTTGGTGCACAGTGGTAGCGGCTGAAAAAAAAAAAGAAGAAAAAAAAAAAAAGAAAGTATTATTATTATTGCCGTACTCAATACGCCAAAGATCTGTGGCTTCAAATGATGTTTCAAATCTTACAAAGGGATGGAGAACATCACAAGCAAGAGGCTTTTCGGCTCTCTAATTTTCATTGTGAATTAAAAACTAATTCAGTTTATACAAAATCATTTGCATGTTGCTTTTTGAGACTGCCTTTTATGTAATCCTGTTTAAAAAAAACCCCCAAAAAACAAACAAACAAAAAAACCCCTTCCTTGTGTTTTCTTTAATTCCTCTAACAGATTGCTGCTGCAACGATTACTGGCAAATGATTGCCGAAGTACATGCAGGGTTTAATCCATGTATCCTGCATAAATCACACACTAACCTTGAACACTGCCTGAGCCAGACATTTTATCTCCATTAAATCTGTAAAATTATAATTAACATCCTCGGCGAGTCCCGTTTCAGCCGCTACGGCCATATGCTCGTCTCCCTCAGTTGAATCGGTGGCGGTCGCCTATTTTGACCAGATAAAGCAATATGACAGTATTTGGCAAAGCCTGCCGCCTTCTCTTAATGCCACCGTGGGTGCCAAAGCTTTTCCTCATGAACTGGACAGGAGGCACAGTAGGTGGCAGTGTTGCACTTCTGCAGTTTTTTTCCTGCAGGCTTTCTTGGCCTTTGCCCAGGTCCAGCATTGATTAATTATCTTAAAAAAAAAAAAAAAAATGCCGTGCAGACTTTGGTGCATTGCCTCTTGTCTGTTTTTTTTTTTTGCTCTCTAACTCTGGCTTGCAGACTGATTAACAGATAACTGGATCACCATGTAGCACTCCAACAGTGCAGCTGGAATCAATATCTGTTGTCCGGCAGCGGCATCAAATAAGAGACAAGAATCTCTCGTTCTTCACATGTTCAAACACGAGGGTATGGTATATTGTCTTGTCGTGAGCTAAAGCACACCGCAGTCACACCCGAAAACAACGCACGATTCACTGTAAGTAAGTGTTTAATGATTCATACATCAAGTGGTAGAAGAAGGAAGACAAAAAAAAAAAAAAAAACTTTCAAGCTTTTTCAAATTGCCAGTAGTTGCTAAGCACACTGTTAATTTCAATGAAAATTAATTTCCTTTCATTTTAATTTTGTAAGGTCAGCTAACTCTGAATAGCTAAAGTGAGAGTCCGCCATTATCATTAAATGTGTCTTGATTGGGATTGGCCTCGAATGAGCAGTTTGTGTGCTCGAAATAGAACAGGAAATTGTGGGTGCAAGCCTCCTGGGAAAATGATAAGGAGAATCCTCTCTCTCTCCTTTTTTTTTAATGAATCAATTGTGTTTCCAGCAAAAGAAATTAATTACATACCTAAATATCGCCTATTGAAACAGACAAAGAAGCTAAACACTTGGCAATCAGCTGAGACAGAAAGACACTTCATTTGTCATATAAATGAAATAGCGAGTGAAACATCATTAATTAGGGAGAACAATAAGAGTGGTTGTTTGAAGGATGCGGCGAAGGGTGAAGGCACAAGCTAGTGATCAAAAGCTCGAGAGCGGAGAAAAAAAAAAACAAACTTCGGCCTTTGAGATCAGATGAAAGCATTCAAATGAGCACGGCGCACGATGGTGGACATAAACTATAGAACCTCTTCATGAAGAAGACAACTAAGCAGCTGGTTATAGTACCTTGCTAAACTATTCCTACCGCTTCAGCTTTTTCACACTCATTTTCAAGCTACAACCACCAATTTCCACGGGATTCTCTGTGACGGACCAACACAACGTAGAGCATGATTTATGAAGAGGATTGGAAATTTTATATCTCACCAGTCATAATTTATACCCACTTATCCTTGCAGGATCATGGAGAGATGGTGCCCATCTCCAGTGGTCATTAGGTTTAAGAGGCCGCCTGCCCAATGCAGAGACAAACAGAGCAAACACCACAGTAAAGGCAACCATTTAACAAAACAGGTTTTTGGACAGTGGGAGGAAGATGGAGCACCCAGGGAGAACCCATGAATGCATGGGGAGAGCGTGCAAACTCCAAGTAGACCCAGGACCTTCTTGTTGCAAGACAACAGGGCTGCTAATTGTAGCACAGCATGACCTAGAAAATGATAGTTTACAACATGAAAAGTAAGATCTGTCTGTGTTCACATGTTGTCACCCTTATCCTGATAACCCCAAAACAACAAACCATCAGAAATGACCTAATTTGTACATTAAATGTTTGTCAGATAACATCAGTGAACAAACAGTCACACGAAGACCAAGGATCAGGACACATTAGGAAGAGTTGGGTTATAAAACCATATACTAAGCCTTGAACATCCCAGGGCACTCTGATTGATCTGTCCTCTGAAAATAGAGTATGGTACAAGTGCCGATCCACCACGATGTGGCTGTTCACCAAAACGGAGAAGCTGGGACGATGGTGGACGTATCCAGGCAAACAGATCCACAGCCTGAGACCACGGGATCTGTTTGCCTGGACAACAATTAGTCAGTACTCCACTAATATGGCTTTTGCGGGGTAGTGTGAAGAAGAAACTTATGAATATCTGCTTTTGCCTCAAGTAATGTATGGGATTCTGGGATAATGTGGAAAAAGGTCCTCTTGTCAGACTGGATTAAAAAACAAACAAACAAAACTTTTTGGCCCAGAAGCATAATACCATGTTTTATTAAAACCTTATGTGGGAAACAAACTGACAATGCAGATCACCTTTAACACGTCGTCTCCATGTTGATGTGGCACTGGCATAATCATGCCTCGAGCTGGAATGGGGGGAAAAACTGGTCAAGTAGATAGAAAGATGGTCGGGGTTGAAAACAGGACAACCCCAGAAGAAAACCAGCGGAAGAACCAAGACTGGGTGAAGATTCACAACCACAGACACACATTAAAGCGACGATGCAATTGTTAGGTCAAGGTTCAAGGTAAATGTATGTGTCAGAGCATCCCAAAGTCCAGACCTAAATCCATTTGAGAGCTAAAATTAGTGTTCACTGAAGCTCTCAAAAGTGTTGTTCAACAAAAGCATTAACTTAGGTAGGCTTAACACAGTCTTTCCATATTTGTATTTATAAAAGAAATGAAAATACTGTATAATCTTCCTCCCACATTATAACTATGCCCTTTTTTTGTGATGGTCTACAACATAAAAGCCTCAGATATGCCAAAAATACACTATATTTTATGTCTGCAGTGGGACAAAAGGTGTAAAAGTTTGAGTGGCATGAATACTTTTGTGGACGCTGCAAGCAACTTTCATGTGGTTTTATTAAAAATAACAATATCTGGTGTTTTTCCAGTTTCACATCATGTCAGAAACTTTAAGTATCTCTGGTTTTATACATTTGTTCCTTTCCCTCCTTGTCAGGGTGTTATGATATAAAGATGTCAAGATTCGGCGAGTATCATGGACCGCTGAGTTTATCCCTCCTATTCCACAAAGAAAAAAAATGTATTATGACAGACACTGAGGCTGTGTTTTTGTTGCTGACAACACGCTGTGCATTCTTATGTATAAACCCCTCGTCAAGTGGAACAGCAACACTCGCCTTGTCTACAAATCTTTTGAGAACCCAGTCCTTGAGTTTGATTGCTGAATAATTGCCGAAGCGCAATTTACAATTGCGGCACAGGGTGCCCTCTTAACCCAGCACTCTGACTTTTAGACAGCCTCTTTTAGAGAGGCGCGTTTTCGAAAGGCCATCACTAATTCAACACCCGGTGCTCTGACCGGGCAACAAAAAAAAACTTCAAAATGTCCCCAAGACAGAAAGGAAAGCCACCGTTTAACATATCTAATGCCAGCCATGTACGAACACAATCACAGCCATTCTCTTTGAAACCCTCAAAAATGGTAATTAAATTTTCATGGTGTGAATTAGAATCCTAATTTGGAAACGTAGGATCAAAAGAAACTATTTCAATAGCTGGCAAGTAGAAATAATCCTCCGTGGCCAAGGACAAGAGGCTGCAGTGGTCAGAATATTCCCGGTGGTAACTACACAGCAGAAAGCAAAGAACCGACTGTTTCTTTTTCTTTTTTCTTGAAGTCCCATTAATAAACCATGTACCAATTAAATCATAGCAATAGTCACATTAGAAAAGAGTCATGCCCTTTTTTTCAATTACATCCTGCACTTCTAAACAGCGGTAGCTCTGTGCCCTCTGCGATTGGTTCATGGGTACGGCAACCCATACGTTGTGCAATGCATGTTTGACAAGCGGCCTAATGAGCTTCACATTCGATGTTCAAAAAGAAAAGAAGAAGAAGAAGAAGAAGAAGAAGGAGCAATCGAGTCGGGTTTGGATCAGTGCTGCGGGCTGGATGAAAAGACGGCCGGGTTGCCGAAATCTCTGAAAAATCCCGAACTCGGTCTTGTTGCAGTTTTAATTAATTACAGCCCAGAGGGTGAGAGATCATAGAGGGACCCACAGCAGAGTGCACTTGCAAATACTCACATGAAAAGGAAAATTACATCCTCAGATTGCTGTGCACCTATCAGTCAGTTTGCTCGCGATGTACTTAATTTAGCATATACTTCACTGCCACTTTCCTTCAGCTCGTCGCCTCAGGTAGACTCAAAGAGTCACAGTTCCCATTTTGCAGAAATCAATTCAGACACTGTTGTCAGTTTCTCTCACTGTGATTTTCTCTTGGTAAAATAGAGACTCACGAAGTAATCTGCTGATACATTTTGAGGAACAGACATGAACACTTGTTTCACGATGCAGAAATCGTATAGGGATAATGTAAGACGCTCCAGGGAAAACAGACCAAAACAACACCTGAAGTTGAGACGATGCTTGATCGACGTATACTTTACAATGACTTGGCTCTGTGAATTTAAATGTGTTTTCCAATGTTTTCCATGGCTGTAAAGTTAACACTATACGAGTCACAATGAAACAAAGTTTAGATATAACTATTTATGCCGACGACGTCTTCCTTTCATTTCCTCTCTTCCCTTGTTCTTTCATTTTTTTTGTTCTTTCTTGAAATCACAGATAATTTCAGTGCTTCTCAGTAAACACTTCAGCAACCTGCACAAAAGCGTGCCTTATCAGCCTACACACAGACTTACTTTTGAGGGGTAATGGTGGAGCAAGTCATTGGGCCTCCTGCTGGGATCAGAGCTGAAAAGCTTTTTTTTTTTTCCTCCCTCACTTGTTTTTTTTTTTACCTTGGAAGCTTTTTTGTTCTTACTTTGATTAACTTTAGGAATCATAAAGGCTCAGCTGGATTGGGGGAGAGAGGAAGATAAACGCAGCCTTTTATAACCCTGAATGTATGATGAATTGATGGTGTGAGTTATGCCAAACTCTTTCTGCTGGAAAGCATAAATATTTAAGTCAGTCAAAACATTTTAAGATCAACATTGACCCTACAGAGTCCAACTAGAAAAAAAAAATCCCTCACAGTTAGGACGCTGTGGGCACCAAATGAGTTCCTGTAGAAAATGTGTGATTAGAATAAAGTCGTGTCATCCTCAGCCTAAATTAGAACGTTTTCATTGATCTCAGAGATATTTATCTTTTGAATGTTTCTTAAAGATAACTTAAATATAATTTATGAAATACTGAGTGGAATGTTTGAGGTGATTTTTGTGAGTTTGTAGTTTATCCAGTCAGTCTTTGTTGCAATAATATATTTCATGTCCATGCAAAAAAACACACAACAGAACAGCTAAACATACCCTTTTGTACTCACGCATGAAGCTGAAGTGTGTCAGCTTCTTTTTGTTTTAAAAATTAAGGATTGTCAAAATCTCCTAAAGGCATGCAATAAAGTTTATTCTAATGGTTTTGAACCAGTTGGCATGAATGTCTTACCAGATGTGGCTCCTACTTTGTGCATTAAGGAAGTCGAGTACAAAACGACCAAAACTTCAGAAGCAATGAAAGTACAAAATGGCCAGCACCTAAAAAAAAAACCCCAGCAGCAGTAAAACCTCACTTTTCAAAACAAAAATGTACAAAAAAAATGTGCCAACTGCATTTTGATAATGTTGTTAAATTGAGCCCAAACCAATTAAAAGCAAATTTATGGTGATCATAGAAGATCACAAGGTGTAGTGATTAAAAATATATATAAAAAAAAAAAACCCGAGTACCTCTGGTGAGAACATCATTGGATGCTCTTTGCTCTTTGAGGACGATACGTTTTATTCTAAATCCTAAAGCCATCCTTTTCAGCATGACTTGGAGCAGTTCCCAGTACAGTGTCAAACGGCCTAAATGAGAGTCAGCTCCTGCAGGTCTGAGGCCATGGACCTCTTCTGATGAAAGTAGCACTACTCTCTCCAGATCGGGAGTCAGTCCTTGAGTGCAGTAATTCAAACATATTGATGTCTTGTTCACAACGATACTGAACTGTTATGTTGAAGAAATGGCTGAGCCAAGAATCTTCATTTTGTGCTACGTTTTCACACTCAGCTATGCTCTTGAAATAAGACTTATGAGGAGCCACTGCTCCTCCGTTTTGTTTTAGTAGCCTCTTGAGGTGATCAGGATGCTCCATGAGTGCGTCGCTTTTCGAAGTTTTTCTGTCACCGGAGGGAGATATCTGGGCCGACCCTTAACTCACAGGAGGATTTGCTCATCACTTCTTTTGTCCTCAACGTCAGAGGATCCTGCAATTAGTTTTGCAGTGGGACGTCCAGGTTTCCAACAACGGACCAAATGTCGGGTTGTAATTCAAAAGTCGGTTTGGACAAACTGAACTGAGCAGATGAACAATTACTTTATCCAGCTGTCAAACTGTGAAATCCTTGGATCTCTTTGAGATGTAATGAAATAAATCTGAACAAATGTCTGTCTTTGTGACAAGCTGCAACTAACAAAGCTTATAAATACAACTTGAAATTGATTTTTCTTTTTCTTTTTTTGCTGCCTTGCCAGCTGCGTACAGAAGCAACGCTGATCCATCCTTTCTATGCCTGAATGAGTCATAGGTCAATGCTGAGTGGCTCAATAAACAAAGTGTGATTCTTTAGAAAAAGGTGAAATAAACTAAAAGCAAGTGCAAAAGTAACTAGTGTTCCTGAATAAAAGTTTCAAAGTCTTTTGAGGCATTTCTTAAAAAGACACACAAAGTGAAACCTTTTCTATTGTGCCATTATTGATATACGCTATTAAATTTTTCACATAACAGTCACTTTATTAGGTATGCCTTTTTAGTTCAGGGTTTGTTAGATGCACATTCATGAAGCTCATCTCTCCCATGTCTCTACATCCCACAAGGTGATGCATTGGAGAATGTGTCAAGAACACTGAGGGATGAGAAATATAAATAAATCAAATTTAAGTCAGCTGATAATTTAATTAAATCTTATCAACAAAACATATGAGGCTCTGATTTCTGACAGTAAGATGGAATGAAGACATTCGGTCACAGGAATAAACAGATCAACTAAAAATGAAAGTGAAGCAGGTAACATCACAACAACTGATGTCTACTTTTAATGGCATGCAGAAACATAAGACATATGAACATACATAAGATTTGTGTATTTTCTTCCCCCCCCCAATTAGATATATTGCAGAGAAAACACAGTCTTTAATCTTAAAAAGTATCTAATCATATTGTTAAAGCAATGAGTTTCAACAGTTCAATAGAAAAATAACCATGTTTACTTGAAGTTTTACATATTTGTGAAACTCCAAAAAACCCACTTTACTTTAAGTGTTTTTATCAGAAAATAGTTGCACGTTTCATATTCAAGTTATGAAACTTGAATACTTTGATGTTTGCTATGCCAAATGCACAAACTACTAGTAAATTAAACATTCCCCACTTTTACATGTCAAATTTCCAAACAGCGGCCCGTACTGTGAGAAAGGCTGACCCACATAACTACACCACCTACATCAGCAAATCGATCTGAAGATTAAACACAGGATTCCCTCCTTTACTTTGTTCTGACCTTAATGTTCCAATCTTGAAGCTATAATGAGGAGTCATCACACCAAGTTTTTCTAATCTGTTATGGTCCAGTTTTGCTGTTGCAGCCCGTTCAAGGTTAGACGTGTGTCTGAACGGACACCCGGCTTGTAACGAGTCGCTGCTTGAGCTTACTGTTGTCTTTCCGTCATTTCCAACTGTGTTTTCCTTTGCTTCCAGCACCAATCATACATCGTTTTCAGAACATTCTCTGCATACCCAAGACGAAAATCCTAGTACACCAGCTGTTTCTGAAATACTCAAAATATAGTTGAAAATATAGTTGCCCAGCACCAATAGCCATCAATAACCAATAAAGCAACTTAAATCCCATCCCCTCCTCATTCTGATGCTCATCTAAAACTCCAACAAGTCATTTTCACCAAACCCCAATGAATAAAGATAAACATTGACTTGCTCCCATGTGATTGGCTGACTAATCTAAGCAAAACGACTTGATGGGGCAATCGACCGGCGGCATTTTGAAATTTATTTTGAAGAACTTGTTGACTGTTTTAACGTTGCCCTTGTGTTTGTGGCAGCAGCAGCATTAGTGTGTGGGAGCCGCTGATTAGCAGTGAGTGAAGAGGCGAGCCAGAGGCTCCTAGCGCAGCTATGTTTGCAAACACCAAAAGAGGCAAGGGCAATCCATAGCAGGGAATCACAGGGTTGTGTATCTCTGTGAACCAGTACGTGCGCATGCATAATGGAATGCCTCTAAATTAAACAACGATAAGTACAGCTTTGCTGACTCAAACTTTGCACATTATTTCCAGATTATCATTTGCTGTAAAGCATTGAGATCTGTGGGAGTGCCGAGATTAAAGTAGACCGATCAGATGATGAAAACTGGAGATGAACTGAAAGGGGGAGACAGTTTAAATAACCTAAACCCAGAGTTTAGCATTTTTCTTAATGTGCTGAGTAGCTTGGGGGGATGAGAAAAAAGAAAAGAAAAAAGCTTGGACTATGGTAATGTCGATTTCTCATACTGATGGAGAGTACATATTTTTATAATCGATTTGGGGTGCAAATCCTCCGATAAAGGCAAACAGGGCTTTAGTATTCATGGGGGCATCTGAGCCTCCCTCTGTGTTAATAATGGTGTCCTCAGACGGAGTCGAGTTATAATGAGGACTTGCAAATTCAAATCACAGTCTGCTACATATGTCAATGCCGTCAATATATATCCAAACTCGGGCTCGGCGGTTACCTTTCCATTTCTTTAACAAAGGGTTGATTCATTGACCCCTACCATCTCAACAAGGAAGTAGCGAGAATCCAATCGGTTCTCGCATCAGACAATGTCAAGATAATGACTGGCCTCTGGCCCAAGCCTAAAAAGAACAGGAGAAGCAAAAGACATGAAGGCTTTCTAAGAACTACTCATATTTAGTACTTCTCGGTATCACACAGGGTTTCAGCAAGAAGCGATAGCTAATGCTGACCGTTGTTGCCTATTTTGTTTTGTTTTTTTCTGCATGAATTTGAACAGGAAAAAATTACCCTATCTATGTTTTTTACCTGCATACAGTTCATACGTTTCTCTTCACAGCTGTAGGAAGAACTGGATTCGGGATTTTTTCCCCCACAGTATCACAACATAGCTGAGCTCCTCCCAGACTACTCCTCTCTTTGTTACGTTTCCTAATAGTTTCTTTGAAGAACTTCAGGTCATTAAAGCCAAAGTAGTTGATTAATTAAGCAGCTAAAAGTGAAATCACAAAGCAGTGGGTTGCTGCCTTTTGGTCAACACTTGTCTGCTGCTGTTTATTAAACAGAGTCCTTTGGGTGAATGGACCTCCTTAAATGGGGTTATGGCTTGTTGAAAGCAGCATTTGGTGGTGAATAATTGGATTACAGCCTTGAGCATGAGTTTAAATGCTGAAGTTGAATGGTGCCTGGAGTCTGTTTACTTTAGAAAGCTTTGTCTCAATTTCTCTCGTGTTTCTTTTTATTCCCATCCTTTTCTCTATCTTTTTCATTGGGTACTGGTAAGGATACCCAATGAAATGCCCCATCATCCAACTGACAGTGTCGATGTGTGTACACACATTATCTTTGTGCCACCGGGTGGACTGGTCAAGCTATGTTGAGAGGCAGGTAGGAATGCGTTGAGTTAGCTAGCGTGAGCATATTTTGATTTCCAAACAGAGGACATTTGGCCCGGTCCTGAAAGAGACCCACAGGGACAATGTTGGTTATTTTTTCACTTCGTAAGCAGAATACCACATTTATCTTCTCCATTGCGTCCAAACCAATCATTAGTCATCTGCTCCGGGAGGACGTCAATTCAAGTATGCCTCTTGGTTCCCTGAGAATCGATGGAAACCCGGAGACTTTCCCCAGTCTCTAATATCCACCTGGAGAACGGAGCATAAATAATATATCTAAGTTTGTGTCCAGATTTGGGGAATGCACTGATGCTAAAGTTAAACTTGCTATCAAGCTGAGCTTCTTACCCCCTGAGGCAGTTGTTTCCATTGATCGACACCTTTTAGCTGCAGGTTGTGAGAGCAGTTTATACGCCACCTTGTTGGAATAGATTTAAAACAATTATGAGTATTTTAATTACAGATTAGGATCTAGCCCCAAAGCAGTTCAAGAAAAACTGGATGATTAAATAAAAGAACAAAAACATAAAGATGGTTGTTAGTCACTCGTTATGCACACTAATGAATGAAGTTATGAAACTCTTCCTGTTAATCAAGTGTATCCTAGTTTGTGGGTTTAAATGTGATTTTTTTTTTAAGGAAAATAACTGAGAGGTTTGACTATTTTGTTATTTATGAAGCCAGATTGTGTGGTCCTCCTTTGCTCAGACATGGCCAGTTTTATCTCTATGAACACGTTTAATGCTCATAGATTTTATTTTTAAGATTTTATTTTTAAGCAATAAAAAGGATGAGTGATGTCACAATACTGTAGTGTAAATTACACTGCATGCGTCTCTGCTGCGCTGCGCACTTTGCCGGTGGACCGCATGTGTTCCCGACCACCCTGATTTACGCTGCTTGTGTCTCCACGTTGCCATGGAATGGACTCTGCAGTAAATACGCACCAATTATAGTCAGTGAGATTATTTACAAAGTGTTCACACAGTGGCGCACAGCTGCGTCTCCACAGCACCTCCCTGGTCAAAACTAAAACTGGTCCGATTTCTGCCAAACTCTCAAATCAAACCATTCCAACAGGAAATGCACATTGCCAACATCAGTGTTTTCAAAATAATTCTCCAAGACTGGCTGCAGTTTCTCGAAATACTAGTTAAATTTATGAATATATGAATAAGGTTATACGTATATGCAGTCAACATGTATCATTTGTGGCTGTGCATACGTGTGGATTTAATTCTGAAAACTGTTTGAAATCAAATTCTCTCGCTCAAGTCGTAGTAGGAGCATCGGTCAAGGCAAACTAATTGAGAGAGCAATGGAGGGGGAAATCTACATTGTGAAAGTTGAGAACTGCAGTATTTTATGACGCCACTCATTTTTTTTCATCACTGGCTTTATGGCGCAGTCTCTCTCACATTTCCCACACATGAGCGCCTCATATTCTGCTAAAAACAAACAAAAACATATATATATTTTTTTATTTATTGCTGATCTTGTAGTTCTTAGCCAAGTGACCTATTTTTTTCACATTTAAATTTTTCTCTACAAAATGTTTAAGCTCTTGCAATAATGTTATTCTAAACCCCCCACAACGCCAATTAAGTGGGGCTCCACTGACTGAATATGTTTTCCCTGACATTGAAAAAGCACTTTTTGAAGTGGTGCCTCGAGTTTCGAATTCTTGAAACATCTGTGTCTCATGGGTACAAACAGATTATCTCTTCCCTTTTGCTTTGCTGCTCCACTTTAAATAATTTCAATTATGAAACAATTTTGTTCTCTGATTAAAAAAAAAAAAAAAAAAAAAAAACATAGCTTGGATCTTCAAGCTTCTCAGCAGACGAGAACAAGAACGGAGAAAAAGTGACGTGCAGATCTGTGATGCACATCGTGCATCGTGAGTCACCCGCTTTTCTTTTTCAAGTCGAAAGCTGTGTCTGCTCAGTATTTCCAGTAGGAGAATGCAAAGCTCACAACTCACATGTCCAGCAACTTTTCTTCATTATGCAGGAAATAGGGTATGACTCTGATACTATAGGGCTTTCACCAGCTATTTTTTTTTTAATTCACATTACACAAAAAGTAAAAAAAAACAAAAAAAACAAAAGAATCTGGTTTTAATTTGTAGGGACCTTATGAAGAAAATGTATCGCATCAGTTAACAACCTAGCAAGTCAACAATGGAAGAGCTGATACTTGTTAGTCACATTAAGTTGTCTTCATGCAGGTTAATCGAGATAATTGTACAAACATGATTACACGTTTAATCCATTAAAACGAAATACACAATTAATTTTGAACTGTGACAAGTCTTGCGAGAAGGGGAGCTTTTAATTACTATTTGGGGAGGAACCGCAGCAGCCTTCCCTATGCGGCACCATTTTCTCTCATGTTCAGAGGTTTCCCTCTTTGCTTTGACAGAATGTCAAACTCTCTCTCCTGCAGGTATCTGTAGTGCCTGTTTGGCGTTTTGGAAAAAACGACTTCAAGGCCAAGCGCTTTTAAGACAACCACTTCACTTAGTGACTCTGGAATAAATCTGGTTGGGGTTTGTATGGAGCCTAAAACCTTTTCTCTTTGTGATGTGTTGTCCAGTGCTGAGCGGCAGGATCAAAGTACCATGGTAAGATATCTGTATCTGACGCAGTGTATCAACTGTGTCAAGCCTTTCATAAAGATCTCTTAACGTCTTTGCCTCCGGAGTAATGCAGCTTCGATGACGTTTCAGTTTATTTTTAGTGTTAAATATGGGCCATATGCCTCACCGCTCAAAAAAAAAAACAAAAAAAAACTTTATAAGCCTTGCGAGGTAGCATGATTCCACAAGTGCAGACACAATAAAGTCCCTCCAATTTCAAGCTCATTGTCTCATTCTGCTTCTACTGATTTTGTCTCAGGAATGACTGAACTTGCTTACTGAGACATTTGGGAGTTGTTTTTTTTTTTTTTGGACATGTTATATAAGCTTTCTCGCGAAATTTTGCCCTAGTTTGATGAGCTTCCTACCAGCAGAAACGGTCTTGATTATTGTTGAGCAGGGGTCCCCAAACTACGGCCCGCGGGCCGGATCCGGCCCGCCACGTCATTTGGTCCGGCCCCCTGAACAATGCCGGATCCGGCCCGCCTGCTCATACCAGAGAGCATTCAGTGTTTTTTTTCATATATTGTATTTTCCGGTTTATATGTGGATTTTTCTTCAACCACCAGGGGGCTTTTGAGCAAATGTGAAACTTACTTTCCCTCAATGGAATATATACTCGTCAGTCACCGTTTCACTCACGGTTTTTTCCGTGAGTGACCCCTGTTGTTGAGTGTTCTGCAGCTTTTGTTGATACAGAGGCAAACAATCCAATGTTCTACGGTTTGATTTAAGGATCATAAAGCATGGTTGTTGTTTTTTTTTCCTGGCAATGAAGCACAGCTATGCAGTGGTTGTGGGAATAGTGGTCTGTCACAGGTTATGAGTTTTAGCTAGGGCCTTCATCTAGCAGGAACCAGTTTGCAACCATGAATGGGGCAAAAAATGAAAGTTTCAAATTGGAAAAATTCCAAATGGCGAATACCTTATGAAGATATTTGCGGTTATCACAAATACTCTAGGCATGCCAAACAAATGATACTAATTCTGATTTTGTGCATCAAAGTTCTCCACTTAAGGGCCATTCGTATCACTACAAATTGTATGATTGTGTAACTTCTTGGTGGCTTTTAAATGTGTAAAAAAAAAAAACAGTCCTGTTTGATCAGCTAAGAGCTGCTACTGGCTGGGTCTTTCTGTGAAAAGATGCTGAAAAAATAATCACACAACCTTGAAGGTTTAAGAGACCAAACGAAAAAAAACTCAAGGATTAACCTCGGGTCATCTAAATTCCTTGTCCTGCCTCAAAATGTTATTCTGCCCTCATCGCCTCAAAAGCCCAAAGTTCCTTTGTGAACTTGCTAGTAAATCATTATGACCTCATTTAGGCACCGTAATGCCGAACAGCAGCTGTTACGAGCCCAGAGTCTTCGCGACCTTGATTGTTGTGACACTCGGCTTAAATCATGTATTTTTATTTCTCCTTTTCCCCCCCCCCCCCCCCCCGGCCCCAAACAGATGAGACCAAAGAAAGATGGCAGGCTCAGTAACTGGAAAAAGAGTCACCTCGTAGCGCTGTGCTTGGTTTTAGATTTACCGTTGTTAGACTTATTAAAGGGCAAGACCGTGGTGCCTTTTATGTAAGTTCCCGTTTTTGTTTTGAAGGGGGCCCCTATTACAACATGACACAGGGGATTAAACACCGCTTCACTGGAAAGGTCACTGATCAACGATCTTTGCTTTGCAATTTATTAAAGCAATAAATAAGTGCTACGCCTTATTGAAAGCAGTTTATGGCTTTATTCAAAAGTTATCTTGAAACAAAAAGGCGGGTTATTAAATTCTCTGAAAGTTCGCAGAGGGGTATTGTTGGTGTTGTCCGTCTACACTTGCAAAATTGAATATAATTGCTGGATCAGGCAGCGAAATTGTGTTTAATAAGGTCCTGAACTTCATCAAGACGCACAGCGTGGTGCCATTATCTTCACCCGGAGAGCCGTGCCAGGCTCCGGTGGCTGATGGGATTAGGGAACAAAGAGAATCACGGGATTAGTTGTTTGCGGTAGTGGTCCCGGAGTCTGGAAAACAAGCATTTTGTTTACTTTTGTTTTCATCCTTTTATTCCATTTTCTTAGCAAACTTCCTGACAGGAGGGAGGGAGCGGCGGCTGTGGGCGCAGAGTGATATCTTGTTTGGCTCCTGACAGCATCACTCGGCGAGGAAAATGAAAAGAGTTGGTGATAAGGCAGTAACCGGTGCATTCGCACACATCTCCTGCTGGCCCCGTCCAACCCCACGCTGCTCGTAGGGGCAATCCAGGCCCCGGCAATTTAGGACCACGTGAAAGTGGAAGGTAAAGCTTAAAATAGTGAGGCAGGGACCAGAGAGAGAGAGAGAGAGAGCGGTAAGAGCAAAGAAATAAAGGAGACCCATGGAGTGATTGGTGCAACAGTGGGGGACAGATGTAATTTTCAGACAACGGCGGGGAAGTGATGTAATTTTCTGAATGCAATTTGTGTGCGCGAGTGTTTGTACACATGCATATGTCTGCACGCTGCGTATTGTCAGACAATGCAGATGGCGGCTCTTGGATGGAGGGCTCATCAGCCGAGGGAAACAAAACATGTCATTTTGGCACTTAGATGTTTTTTTTTTTTTTTTTAGGGATTCAAATTGCTACAAGTTTTTTTACAGTATAATGGGCATTTTTGAAATCAAAAGAAAGTTATTATTGTCCGAATAGAAAGGTGTCAAGCCCATTTGTCTTCAGACTGCATTAAATGTTAAGCTTAATAACTGTTGCTCGCAAGCAGCAAATATCCCCCCCCCCCATTCTGACATCAAGTAGAAGACAAAAAAAAAAAAAAAGGAAAGCAAATAAAACACTACTTTGCAAAGAAGCTTTAAGATTTCGACAGCAATGTTAGGGTACACTGCTACTTATAGTTTACAACCTGCTAAACTAATGCTGCACCGGGGCACAAATCTTTAATCCATTATGATTTGGGCTGTCTTGTTGGACAATTAGCCTGACAAATGAGTGAAAGAGTGTGAGGCAATTTTCCGCAGGAGATTGATCCCCCCCTGTGTAAGCAAATTTTCATTCACAGGCGAGTAGGGTGTCACTTTTGTGTCATTATAAAGAGAAACAAAACATTACGGTTAGGCAATTGAATGCCCTAGTGTTACATATCCCAAAGTAAGTAGGGTATACAGATATTTTTAAGTCTCAAAACTATAATTTGGGAGGAGGGTGAGGGGTCAGAAGCCGGTGTAAAGTGTCCTGTTTGGTTCTGAGAGAACGTTAATGCTCCGAGACAGCCCTGAACTGGTCAAATCATTATTATCCAACATCCAGCAAGGGATTGCTTTCACGTCTCACTAATTACAGCCTCTGAACCTCATTCTGTGAGGTAAAGTCTTGTTATCCGTTGGTCGTCGGCGTGACGTTTAATTTACATTTGGGTTGATTCTGTAGCTGAGGTATGCGTGGTTTACACACAGCATCAGAAGGCTGCGACATTTGTACATGCTAATTTTTTGACATTTAAAACAATAAAACAATTTGTGGCAGTACGGTTTACGTGGTGATCAACTCGTGGGCCACAGTTTTTACAAAGACAAAATGGAGTCATAGTTAGTGATACTTTATTTGGACTAACTCAGTGCTTCTCAAACTTCTTCAAGCCAAAACCACTGCGCTGTTGAAGAGGTGGGCAGTAATTAGTTAACATTTACTGAGCTGTGTTTACTTGAGCAACTTAAAAAAAAAAAACAATTGTCTCTTCATGCTTGTTGCAGTTTGTGTCTGAATCTTTCGCATTCTAATATAAACTCTTTTCTACCTTCCTGTTAGGTTTTATGGGTGACGGTTAAATAGTTTGGAGTATGGTCCTTCTGACCTTGCAGTTCGATAGAGCCTCGAGGACGAGCTCATCTGCATTTATACAAAACAAAGTCTCAAAGAAGGCTATCTTCTGCGGGTAAGACAATAACTGCTTCTAACCTTTGGACAGAACCTTCTGACCCGTCCGTCTCGAAGCGCAACATCGCTCCGTTTTCACAGAGACGTGAAGCACAGAAAATAAACAACGAAAACCTACACTTGACGCAACTTTGACAGATAATTGTGATGAAGCTAATGATGTAATTTAGTCACTATAAACATGACTGAGCCGGCTCCTGGTTGTTAAATTGCCACCCCCTTCCCCCATCCCCAATATTTCCAATGTAATGTTGACAGACAGGATGCTTAAGTGATTTTAAAACGGTGAGAATTAGCAATTGAAACCTATTGATGTTGCGAGCATTAAACGCGCCTGATCAGCTTTATTGGGCTGTGTCATCATGTGACTAAGTAGTTGATTCAGTAAATCTTACAGCCGGAGGTCACAGAAAGGCGTATGCATTAACAAACCGTCTCACAATCTGCCCACATAATTGGGTGGCTTAAAAATAAAAAGCCTATAACCAATCGGGGATGGCGTTAAAGGCATAAACACACAGGTCACGACCTCATGAAATCACAAAATCTTTGCAGCCGAGCAGATTTTATTTGCGCATTCACCTGAAAAAAGAATGACGAGGATAAAAAAGAAGGAGAAGACGACGATGTTTATTGGCTCAGCGTGCGACCTCCTTGTCCTTGCAGTACCTCAGTGGGGCTGTTAGCATCTTGATGGAGGGTTACCAACTAATATAAAACACTCAGCCTTTGCAACAACAACTTTATGGAACACCTGTGGGAGCTGGATTTTTATGAGCTCATTGGCTGCATGATTTTACATTTTCCCCGCTGACAAGGTGACATATGCTGCCGGATACAAACAATCCGTCCTGAAAAACCTTCCGGCAAACTTGACGAACATCACAGTTTGCACCGGAACCCTGGCTGCTCCCCGCTCGCTGTTGTGCTAACGGAAAACAAAAAAACAAAAAAAACTGATTAGTCGGCATTAACGACTAACGCGTCTCCGTTTAAGTACGATCAAAGTCAAAACAACGAGTCAGCAACAGTTTGACGCTCATTTAGCGCTCCCTCTTTTTAAAGGGCCTCCTGTAACTGTTTCCCATTTGCATTTCATTTGCATAACCAAGCTGGCAGAGGTAGACGAGGGGAAGCTCTCGCTATATATCTCCTTGCAGACGAGTGCTTCGATTCTTCTGGGGGCAGTTGAAATTCTGCAGGAGCCCACTTTTCCTTTTCACGGTTGCATTTACATGCTCTCATCCAGCCTGGCCCTCTTGAGTTATATCGGGGCGGGGCTTTATCACCTGAAATAAGCAGAGATAAATGTTGCTGAGAAAACACATAACTCCTCCTCCCCCCCACCCTCTACTCCAGTGTGTATGTGTGTGTGTGTGTCTCATGAGTCTGCGTGGAGGCAGACATGTTTGCGCGCGTGCAAGAGCCTGTGTGTGTGTGTGTGGGCAGTGATGTGTAATTTAATGCTCTAAATCTTGAGCCAGAACGTGTGTGGAAGCCATGAGCATTCTGCAGACTCGGCTTCTCGTGGCATTCTTGGGGTTCTGCTGAAGGGGCACTTTCGGCTCAGGGATGCAGGAGGTCACTGTCTTACAAAGCACACCCACTCTTGGCGCGTGTGCACAGGCGCGGCTGTGTGTTTCTTGACATTTAACCCCAATATGGATCCGGCTGCCACTAAAAGACAGCCGTTCTCGGGTGACATTTACGTGGGGTTACCAGAAATGATTAGTTAAGGCCGCTTTCATAATTCCTAACTGGGAGCGAAGGACTTTATCCGTGGTAGTCCACCGAGCAGCATAGCCATGAGGATGCTGAGTAAAATGAGTAATAAATATCTTTTTTTTTTTTTTTTTTAAACACAAATGATGAATTACTAACTAATTACGTACCATAATTGTTAAGCAGAAAGAAAATTACTCATTGTTTTTCACAGTGTGGCCTGCATCTGCATTAACTGCCCCTTATTACAGTATCCTTCTGGAGAAACGAGTGCAACTATTACCATTAGAACCCACCTAATTAGTAAATATGGAGCAGCTGATTTGATTTTAATCTCAGAATAAACACAGCTCTGCTTTCAAGGCCTTCATTAGCGAGCAGAAGCGAACAATCAGCGCCCAAACCGCGCCGTCCTCAGGGTGAAGCTGCAGGTAGTTCAGTCGTCAATGTCAGATTTTATGCAAACACTCATTTTCATCGCAGGAATCTTAAAATGCTGCTCTTTTTTTTTTCTTTTTTTTTAAACAGTCACAAATAAGTCCTGAAGTATTTGATTACATATTTTTCATTTGCGAGTCACACTCACCTGAACTCCAGTCAAGAACTTAATAGATTTGTTTTAATTCTCTTAAGCTTTTTCGAAGCCTTTAAATAAGAGCAGCTTCCTGTACAGAGATAATGTGCATTGAATAAATATCCAAAGAGAATAAACCCAATAAATACATGAATTTAGTTTAGGTGTCCGGTTAGAGTTCAAGTCCCTTTAAGATCAATAAAATGTGGTGTTACTTTTTAAATTAATATATATACAGTATTATATATATATATATATAACAATTTTTTTTAGTCCTAATAGATTTTTTTCTATTTCTTACTTAGATTTATGATTTCAGCAAAAAGTGGTTTGTAAAAAGTTGACTCAGAGGTTCTGCTTACAAATGCATGACACTCTTTTGTGACATTTATTTGTTTAAAAAAAAAGAACAATTTTTGTCCCTTTCCCAGGTTATGAATAATATTGCATTGGTTTAACAAACAGACATATAAGGAGGTTTGTCGTTATAAGATGTGGAGTTCAAGGGCTATCAATACTTTTTCCAGGCGCTGAAACTGCTGATGAGCAAAGTGGAAAATCCTTTTGGCCATGCTTATCAGAGCCTGCCTTCATTTTGTTTTTCCTGTATTGAGTGTTTTTTTTTTTTTTTGTTTTTTTTTGCACCACATAATCAAATTTTTACAGTTTTCCGAGTCATGTGCTGGTTTTTATTATGGGTTGTTATAGACCTCTCCTGAGATTTTCTTTTTCTATGACAACACAGCTCAAGAGAATCCCATCTGAAAATAAAAGTTGAATGTCAAAAAAAAAAGGAAAAATAAAAAAAGAAAAAAGTTAAATGTAGCATAAACACAAGCAGAGGTTTGCTGCAGGTAGATAACGTGAGCCAGCTGGGAATTTAAAAACAGATAGATGTGCCGAAACCTCGCCTCGATGATTGCTTTTCTCACTAATTTGTTCCTCGCAAAATCACCTAATACCCCCCCCACCCCCACATTCGATACACAAACTTGATCCACCGCAATATATATATATATATATATATATATATATATATATATATATATATATATATATATATATATAAAAGAGTCCCCGCATAAAAAAAAAACATAT